>NC_135423.1:21301469-21368969 GCF_051991245.1 Festucalex cinctus | reverse complement strand
CAACCTGCTATCCTCTCAATTTCGTAACACGATTTGAGACCAGGCTTACCTTGGTGCGAACAATGTTTTTGTCCGAGTTGATGTCATCCAATGTGTCATAGTCATCTTCCTCAATGGAGCTCAATGACTCATGTCTGCTTCTTCCAACATTTTTCCAACCAGACCGCTCTGATAGAAAGGAAAAGGGATTTTAGTTTACAAGATGATGGACTGTTATACTAGATTTCCAAATTCGTTGCGTTGCATTACAATCTCCTCCAAACATAAAGACTGATTGCCAACATATTGAATCTTGCACCGCTGTTTATTTCATAGCAGCCCTATTATTAAAAGACTCATGTCTTAGTTTTAGCAAGACATTGATTGACATTACGGTGATTAGCTTTGGCGTAAAACTGATTGGGTCAACTATGCGGCATTGCTTCACCAATGCAGATGTCCGTGTGGTGCAGTTGATTGATGGGCTCAAGTACTAATATTCTCCATACCCATGTAGTTGTCAGCTGAAGCGGCACTGTCTAATGAGGGGGCGCTGTCAGTGATTGCTTCTGAACTGATTGTGCTGTCTGTTGGATGCACAAATAGTAACTCAATTCAAGAAACACAAAATAAAATAAACAGAGGAACAAAACCACAGACAAGATAAAACTCACCAAGGGAGCCGTATTCATTTGGCGAAGCGGCAACCTTGCCTGCAGATGTGAAAAAATGTCAAGTGTAACGCAAGTGTTCTCCTGCATCTTGCAATTCACTAATAACATTTGCTACTTTCTTTTATTTAAACCCGTTTGCCACCACTATTCAGTATTCACACAACCACTATTCAATAGCAAACTCACCTATTTGCTGTTTTTAGACTCATTCCAATGCCATGTCTCACATAGAAATCACATTTTGACACCATCTTGTGAAATTTTGGTCACAATTATTGTAATTATGTTGAAGTAAGGTAAGGATTATACAGTGTAAAGTGTCACTATGTTGTGGCATCTACAGGAAATGAGAAACTTCAATTATTGGTGGATTTATTCACAGCAGGGCTCTGTCTCCATCCTCTGCAAAAACAATACTGTACACTATTGCCTAAAATCTAAATACTACTTAGGCTGACCAAAAACACGAAGACATGAGTGGACATCAGATCATATTGAGATAGAAAAAGCAACGCAGATGTGAAGTAGTAACTAATGCAGTGATGATGAGAGTTTTAAATGTCTCATAATTTGGCTCACTGTGTACATGTACTGTAGTATGTAAACTAGTATTGATTATGCTAGTAGCATCATTAACAAATACTAAATTCATAAAGCCAATAAAGTAATACTTCATTCATAGCTCAGTGTGAATATACATGCTAGAATCATAAAATCATCCATCCATATTGTTACAAAATGAATGAAGACATGCATGCATGCATGGTATGCAAGTTAATGTATGCACATCATATATCAATGTATACTGACAAAGAAAAGACATGAGAAACTGTGTGTTTATACCGTCTCCATTTTTCCCAAGCAGAGAAGCTAAAGCAAGTGTTAGCAGACAGAAAAGAGAATAAAAGACAAATTGTAGGCAGAGTTAATATATACTGCCTCAATTAGGCGGGTTGCGCAAGAGCTGGTTTACCTGTCTCAGCAGGTGATGTGTCATCAATACTGTGAAGGAGCTCTCTCCTCCTGGCTCTGCACAAAACAAAAGAGGAAGGAAGATGCAAATTAGGTCTCATCCTCTGACCGTGGCATTGTGAAAGCTTAGATTGTGTTCATGAATGGACCTTATTGTTTTTCTTCATGAGAAGATGTCAAAAATCTTACCGCTTCTTCTCCACACAGGCCACCAGCAGAGTGACAAGGTAGAAGGAAAGAAAAATACCCAGACATAACAGCATGCCCAGCACATACACGTCCGCTGTGCAAAGTGGATACAGATGCATTTTAATAGTCATTACATATTTGGTCATTATTTTTGAATGTGATAACACAAAATGTACTCAAATACAGTCAATGAAATATGAAATCAATAGACAAGACATTTAAATACACAACAGAATGTCACATTTGTACAAGAGTAACTTACATTTTATAGCAAGGGAGACCACAACGTTAAGGGTTTTGCTGCGGTTACCAGCGTCAATCAGCTCATCTGGTTGAAGCGGGTAGAAGCGTAGTGGACCGCCACAGGCCTCGTCCTCCGTTTTGACCACGACCACCACATAAAAACCGTTGCTGGGGAAATCTTTTCTCTGGATAACGGGGGTGGGGGTGGGGGGGCAGAGGAGCAAAGATTGATGCACATGCTAGTGCTACGTTCTGTCAAAATACTTCTAATACTGTGTTATTTTTAGGATTAACAAAGGGGTAAAAAAAAATAAAAATATTCCTGAAAGTTCCCAATACGTTACAACAGGAAGTTAATATGATAAACTTTTGGAAATATTCCAAATAGAAAACTTTCCCATTTTAATCGGTTTTAACAAGCAATTGTAGGTGATTTTATTCGCATGAAATCTGGTTGTTTTAGTTAGGATTATACATTCAATTTGAAATTCCGGATTTACCCCGCATACTGCCCGAAGATAGCTGGGATAGGCTCCAGCATGGCCAATAAGCGGTTCAGAAAATGGATGGATGTATTCTCGTATAGTCATATCAAATTCAGGTAATTCCCATGGAAAGTTTCAAACTTGGTGAAAATTTGCAGAATTTTACAACCCTTTTCTCAATCAGGGATACGCAACTGAAGAATATTACCTGTACTGTGATGGCACCTTTTTTCGTCATTGTCTGATACATCCCGATGAAGGCCACATTATTGTCGAGGTCATAGACGGGGCACTGAAAACAGAAAGAGAACAGAAATCATCGGCTGATTAGATTACTCAACAGGAGGAGCAAAAACTGGCGGTGAAGAAAACATAAATCAAATGATTTCCAGTCGAGAGCCTTGATATGGCTTTTAAATTGTGAACAGAATGTATTATTGTTTTAATATGAACATAAATTTTGCACTTGTGTGATATGGTGTTATTCAAAACCAAACCATGGGACTTAAGACCCTAAAGGAAAGCACAAGAGGTAGAAAAAAAAAAAAAAAAAGTATACCTGGATGTCCTGGATGGACATAACGGAACATGGAAAGTTCATGTCCGAGCTGACCTTCACAATCACAGTGTCCACCCCTTCAGGAAATACATACTTGAAATACTGAAAAAAGGAATAAGCAATTAGGGAAATTGACCTTTTTTTCTTTTATTGTTACATCAACCATTTTATTTGTCATTTACTTCATGAATTCGTATAGACATTCTACTCACTTCAAACAGTCATTGACATATCAGCAACAGAATAATTTGCAGCATTCACTTACAATTCGTATCTAAAATAAAAATAAAAATCTTAAATAACCACAATGAGACTGCAACTACTGGCCAACTACACAAAATCAGCTAATGTTTTGAGGCACATGTTCAAATAAGCATGATTTCCTGTTGTTGTGCAACATTAAATATTCCCGCATCCTCTTGCTTAAAGTACACTTCCTTAATCATTGCTTTTCTTTTCTCGTAAATATAACCAAAGTCATGCATACCTGAGGTTGGGAGGGGGATGCAGTGAAGCTGAATGGCGTGTCCGTCCTGGAATTAAAGTGAGAATACTGTGAATGTCTGTTATGTATGAGTATAAAAAATACTGTATATTAAAAGGTGTCACTTACTGCAATGTGAAGCTTTCAACGCGACTGACCCTAAGCTGGTAGTTTGTACCCTGGTTGGACAGTGTAGACACATCCACAAAGAAGTACTGGGTCTCTGATACAGCCCGTATTGGAGGCTGGCATAACGTGCGGCCTATATGCTTGTATGGGTATTTCCTCAGGTACCTGGACAGTTCACAGATATACAGTATGCATGCATACTAGAATTAATTAATACACAAAATGTTTCTACTTTTCCACTGTATATGTATTTGGATTACTTTGTATCAAAACCTAATATAGGAAGTCCTCATGAGCGACGTGCAATGAACTAGTTAGCGCCCATTCTAGCGTGTAAGAGTTGTTTTTCTTTTGTACGCTGCCCATTGGATGTTGACCAGGTTAACGATAGAGCTCAGTCAGCTGGCGGTGTGTTCCAAATGGGAACGAGATTGCACGAAATTGGGTTACGGTGTTGTCATAGGAGCAGAACAGCGCCATGAACCGAGAACCTTCCGCATGTAGCTTAACAACACAGGTGGTTTTATGAAGGAGTACAGCAAAGATAAAAAGAAAAAAAAAAGAAAAGAAAAAGGGCTTGTAACGTATTGAGGTAAACAAAACAATGAATTGACATTGTTTTTAGGCCTGCTTTTCAGAGTCAGGTGACTAGTCATGTGTTTTCAATAACCTTTGAGCAGAACCAAAAAATGCTAAATTCTTGTGCTACAATGTGAATGAATTCTTCGTACAAAATGTATAAGAATCTGCATGAGAAAAGAAAATGTTTGACTCTCGAATGTGGACAAATTTTCCTTAATTTGATGATTCTCTCAAATCTGCCCTATGGAGCCACTGTTTGCTTGTAAACTAATGAGGCTACACTTAAACCAGTTGAAAGCCTTTAAAACTGAGCACTGAAGATTTTACACCAAAAGCCAAAGTTTTCCTATTTACAAATTTCATTCATTTTAATAGGGTGGAACAATTTTTTAAGTGGGCCAGCTCATATGTGAGCGGGCTGCAGAGCTGTGGAAAAACGGCTGTTTCATAAGATTGCTTTTAAAAAGATTACATTTGCCAAGTCTACTGTGAGAGGAGTCAATCTATCAAACTTGTTGCCTGTTGACATCAAATCTTTGACAAGATTAAGCTTGTTTAAAAAAACAACAACATTGTCTTTTTCATACCCATACTTCTAAAAGCCCATTAAGGGAAAAGCACTCTTCTATGTGTGAAAATAAATGGGATATGTATGCAACGTGTCTGCAGTATGAATGCTCATCTGTACACATTATACCTATACATCAACAAAAAGCGCAATATGCACTCCGTGCCGGTAGGAGAGTACAATTAATTTAATACCACTTGAAACATGAAGCATAAAGTTGACACTTGCGCTGCCTCATAATCTTTCTATCTTCTCCTGCCTCACTCCTCTGTCAAGCTGAGCTCTTACATACGGGACCATATTTACTTTTTAAAACACTATGCTGCTTGACATCGTTTGTGCGTATCATATTAGAAGTCACATTTGTTTTTGTAATGCAAAAGAGTACATAAAAGATCGGATGATTTAACAATGAAAAAAAAAAATCTGAATTGGGCACCGCACCCTCACATTTATGCAATCTTTGACCAGGGAACTACCCCAATTATTGTTTGCACCCAAGTCAGGCAAAGAAATTCAACTCAACTGCAAATGCTTCTGTCAATTCCAACAACTTGCACAATGTGTGAAATTTACTGATAATACAGAACTTCAACTGTTGGTCAGAATATTAACTTTAAAATGTTCATGTTTCTTCATGTATGTATCAGTAATACAGTGGAAACGGAAGGAAATGCATTTTTCTGATTGTAAATCGAGAGGTGAAATGTTATGGACACCCTGCTTGGTCTATCACTCACAGGCCTCTGAGGATGAGGGGCACCTGGAAGGACAGCACAGCTTGCTTCTGTCGCACCACGAACAGGATAGGACTCTTGAGGTTCTGCGACAGTACGTCCACATATACTCGCACTCCTTCCGTCTGTGAAATGGAGCACAATACATGTAATAAAATAAAAATAATAATAAAGAAAACTGTGAAGCGCTCTCCTACCTTGGTTCGGGAGACGGTGTGATTGAAGGCATAGATAGTCTGATTTTCACTCGTTATTGTGTCGTTATAGGTGACATCAAACTCGCCATCTTTCTGGATCACGGTTTTTGTCTCATCTAGAGCACAGCTGCTGCAAGCCAACAAGGCCACACATAACCACAGCAGGACTCCAGCAGAAGATCCAAAAGTATCTTTATATCGCGACTTCCAATGACTCCCAAACAGCATTTTGTCTCTCAACATCGTCCTTGAAGCAGTCAGCAGACACCCGTTGAGTGATTAAGCTGTGAAACGAACTGTGCAACTCCGCCCCATTCAAATGACTCCAAGTAAACAGGCTGCGATGTCAAAACTGTATCAGGTCCAGTCTTGACCCAAAATAACAACTGCTAGCATCCGAGCACTAACGGCAGCTTTACAGTCGTCCGTCCTCCCAAACACACTCAAGATACACTCCAGGATGTCCAATGTTGAAGTCACAATTTCGGAGACAACAGTCGTGCAACAAGATTGACAAATCCTGGCAGGCGGCGATGTTGTTGTGCTACTCTTAGCATAGTTTACTAGCTAGCAGCTCCATGTTTGGATCTCGAAGTTGAGTGTCCGAGGACGTCGTTTGAGTAATAAAGTAGGCAGGCCAATGCGAAGTTTTTTGTTTAAGTCGGAGTGGAGCGTCCAGGTGTGTGACGTCGTCGTGGAATCGTGAGCATTTCTGTGGTAGTGATTTTAACCATCCTTACCTTTCTGTGTGGGAAAATAAATGTTGTACATCAATAGCGCCCTCACCAGGACAAGCGTTTCTCTCCATCTTTATTATTCAAAGCACTCGAATGCGGAACACAACCTTTTCTTTTTATCATTATTCAAAGCGTTCAATTGCGCAACAAATATGATACACAGTACGTGCAGTATAGTAAACACGACAATACGTAAATCGAAACCTTCCGAAAGGGGATCGAAAGTTTGGGCAATGGTACTCCATCCACCCAAGGTTAAAAAAAAAAGAAAAAAAAGAAATGTATTCATGTGCACAAACAAGCCCAGGAAAGATGGAAGAATATCCAAAAAACAAATGACAAGTGAGACATTCTTATATGTTTATATATATATATATATATATATATATATATATATATATATATATATATATATATATATATATATATACATATATATATATATATATATATATATATATATATATATATATATATATATATATATATATATATATATATATATATATATATATATATATATATACACACACACACACGTTTGAAGTAACAGAAAACAAAATAATGGCATGTGCATGCAACGTAGTTTGGGCACACTACAGAGTTTCATGCACCGCCCGCTCAGGCTGAGACCTGATCTAATGTCATGGATTGTCCACAAACATTGTGCCTGGAAAGACCAGGTGATGTCAAGGTATTAGGCCCCAGATTCATCTGACCTTGCCCAAACAAATAGCAAAGAAATTAGACAATACTGTACAATAAAGAACAAAAAATGCCTACATGAACAACTGAACACTAAAACTGAAAATAGTTGATGCTCTCACATGGAGAAGGCTTTCGAAAGATAACAAAGCATTGTCAGATTCAACATCCTATCTCTTTGGAATGTAATTAGGAAATTTCAGTCATCAGGAATGGTGCAGCTAAAGCAAGAACTGGAAGACCAAGAAAAATATCAGACAGAACAGCTCAGAACAGCATGTGTTGGGCAATAAATAAACAGTATTGTGTATCCATACAATATTTCTTGACAGAGATAAGCTCCTCAACAATTGTACGCTACATGTGTACATTTATAATAATATAAATGAATCCATGTGTTTGATAAATGTAGCACAAGTTGAAATTCCATCCATCCATCCATTTTCTTGACCGCTTATTCCTCACAAGGGTCGCGGGGGGTGCTGGCGCCTATCTCAGCTGGCTCTGGGCAGTAGGCGGGGGACACCCTGGACTGGTTGCCAGCCAATCGCAGAAGTTGAAATTCTTTGCTTTTTACATTGTCAAAAGGGGATCCTGGGTTTGAAAAGCTTATCTTGAATTTTAAGCAATACTTTTACTGCTATTGATTGATTAAACACAACTCTAGGGTGTTTCTTACCTCTTACCCAAAATGAGCCGGGATATGATCCACTTCACCCATGACCCATGATGAAGACAAGGATGGATCGTGACAAGACAAGACACTTATAAGAGAGAATATTACAAGGCCGCTTCTGTCAAAATTTGATGGATGACATTCTTAATTAGATTAGGGGGTCATGTGTGGGTCATGACCCCTCCCTAATGAAGATTAATGACCCTTTAATGACTTCCAGATGTCATATAATGAGGGTTAATGACCCTTAATGACTTCCTGAAGTCATTTAATGAGGGTTAATGACCCTTAATGACTTCCTGATGTCATTTAATGAAGATTAATGACCCCTAATGACTTCCTGATGTCATTTAATGAAGATTAATGACCTTTAATGGCTTCCAGATGTCATTTAATGAAGATTAATGACCCTTTAATGACTTCCAGATGTCATTTAATGAGGGTTAATGACCTTTAATGACTTCCAGATGTCATTTAATGAGGGGTAATGACCTTTAATGACTTCCGGATGTCGTTTAATGAGGATGAATGACCTTTAATGACTTCCGGATGTCGTATAATGAAGATGAATGACCTTTAATGACTTCCGGATGTCGTTTAATGAAGATGAATGACCTTTAATGACTTCCAGGTGTTATATAATGAAGATGAATGACCTTTAATGACTTCCGGATGTCGTTTAATGAAGATGAATGACCTTTAATGACTTCCAGGTGTTATATAATGAAGATGAATGACCCTTAATGACTTCCTGATGTCATTTAATGAAGATTAATGACCCCTTAATGAAGATGGATGATGTGTAGGTGGTGTTCCTACCTGTTTTTGCAGATATCATGGCTGACCCGGGTTCAAATGCTAATTGTTTGGTTAACTTCCGGATCCGGCGCACACCCCCCTAGATTGAGTGAATAATGAATAATAATGAGATTGAATGACGTGATCGGAGGGAGTAGTTTAGTATGGGTAAAACCGCCGGGGGGAAAAGTACTAGCCATTTCTATTATGGTGAAGGGGGAAAAGTATGCGCAAACACGGCTCAAAGATTGTATTTTAGAGGTTGTAAAACAAGAAGTATAAGGTAAGGTTAAACTGTGATACGCTGGTTGGTATTATGAAATTAAAAAACATGAAGTTATACATTATATGTAAAAATGTTGTAAGAGTCGTTCGTGACTGCTGGGGTTGAATCTGAAAATAAACGGATAAAACTATATAATTTCCCCTTACTGATATAGTTACTATCTGACATTTTTGTTCAATATTTCTGTGAGTAGGGGGAAGCATATGCAGTCAAAGATTCATGGGGAGGTCAAATGTATGTCTGTGCTTGTGTGTGCGTACGCGCATGTATGGCTGCATGGGGGTCAAAGAAGTGTGAGGACAGACGGGCGGCTGAAGAAGTGTGAGGTTAGACGGTGGCTATAATGTTGTTAGTTTGAAAAGACAACGCTTCCTAAAATATATTACAAAAATATGCATCTACTTAGATCTGATTCTATTTATAATGATAATTTTATGTAGAAATTGGTGAAAAGCCATCATCAGCGATAGTCTCCTTACCCCTGCGAGGACAGGGGTTGCTGGTCATAAAATTAAATTAGGCTGAAGAAGAACGGATACGCAGCTAATTGCGAGGGGCCATTTTTGGTCTGAGAAAGGCGATTGTTCAATATTCCTGTGAGTAGGGGGAAGCAGAGGCAGTCAAAGATTCACGGGGAGGTCAAATGTATGTCTGAGGGGCCTGTGTATGCGTGTGTGCGTTTGCATGAGAGCTGAACAGTGTAAGATTAAACGGTAACTGTAATGTTGGTTTTCAAGAAGACATTTCCAAAACTGCTTCTTTAAAAAAACATCTACACAGATATCCATTTATGATAGTTTTATGCAGCAACCGATAGTTGAAACATCCTAGCTAACATTTTCTCAAGGATTTGAAAAGTGGTGACAAGTGAAAACTAATTAAGCTTACCTATAGGCGTAACGGTGTGTGGCTTTGAGTCCATCACATACATGCTCTGCATAGAGCATATATGCGCAGCAGAAAGGGGAGATGTCCCTATACACTCGTGAGAATTTTCTGAGGCTTGTTGGAGACACTAGGACTCTGTCACAGTTTGAGTGTGTGTGTTTCAATGACCATAATTGTTGGGGGGCTGGTGGATATGAGCGAGGGGGTTGGTTAGACGTCTGCCAGCGTGCTCTCCTTGGGATATTTTCTCAAATAGTAAAACCCAAATGCCAGTCCTCTGAACCGAATGACCAGTTGTCTAAACACATTGAATAAATGTAACCCCTCATTTTCCAATGCCATAAAAACATTTTACATGAAGACACAATTCACAAATTGCTCTCATGCGATACAAAATGTTTACCACAAGTCAACAATATTATATATTTGAACACAACGGACTTAACTGGCGTTCACACAACAACTCAAAAATTGAATACACTTGTTGCTAATGATGTGACCACACCTATAAACTCAAGTTCAGAGTGTACAGTTTGCTGGAGAGTCCAAACAAGCGCAATGGATAGAGGCAGAGCCAGAGGAAGAGGAATTAGAGGAGGGAGAGGAGCAGGTCGAGCAATGCAAAAGTTATAAAATAGTAACATGGAATGGTAAGGGTATTCGTAAACACGAAAATAAAAATAATAATTTAACCATCTTATTACAGTCTTTCTCAATTGCTAATACACATTTCTTGAAACCTGTACCCATTTTCTCAAAACCTTAAACACAAACACAAAAATTCAAACAATTTTCACAAAAGCCGTGACTTTTCACTTCAAAACCTATTATCCGGTATTCAAATCCGAACAATATATTCAGATCATACACACAGTAAGTCAAAATATATTCACCATGAGAGCATTTATTAGACACGACATAAAATAATCTAACACAGAGCATCCAGGGTAGGTAGTCAACAGAGGTTTATTTTACATGCATGAACAAACATAGTTTTTGGCACTAGACAAATTACTAACCAAGTTAAAATTATGGTGAATTCAAATGAAATAGAAAGGGTGTATGAAAATAAATTCCTTGGAGTAGTTATTGATGATAAATTATGTTGGAAGCCACATGTAGAAAATGTTAAAAGGAAAATGTCAAAAATCATCGGGATACTCTATAAAACTAAGGATGTCCTGAACATGAACTCATTATATATATTATATAGTTCATTATTATTACCATATTTGACCTATTGTGTGGAAATCTGGGGGACTGCATATAAAACAAACACTAACTCTGTTTTCAATTTGCAAAAAAGAGCCATAAGGATTATTAATCGTTCAAAATATACCAAATCAACACATCCATTATTTATCAAATTAAATACAATGACATTTTATGACTTGGTTGAGTTTAAAATAGCACAAATAATGTACAAAGTATATAACAATCTACTCTGGTATATTACTCAGACATTGTTTGAAAATAGACACAGTCCTTATGATATAAGGGGTACAAGTGTGTACAAAAAACCCAAAACAAGAACAAATATTAAGCAAAGGTGTGTTTCTGTAAAAGGTGTTAATTTGTGGAATAATCTGGGAATTGAACTTGAAAAGATGTGACTCACTTGTTGAGTTAAAAAAAAAAAAATATGTTTAAATGCAAAGTTAAAAAAAATTACTTTTGTCAAATAAGAGCATGAAAATTGTATATAATGAGTATGAGTATATGATTTATAAATGTATAATGGTATATGTTTAGGAATTTCATGTATATATGTTGCTGGATAATGCACGCATCATTTTATTTTTAAAAATATTAACCTAGTATTGTATCAATAATGAAATAAGTTTAAATGTATAATGTATGAGGGGTAGGACTAAATAAGTTAACTTCTTCCTACTTCCTTTTGAACATGTAAACTATGATGAGTTTGTTTTTTCTTTTCTTCTTTTCTTTTTTAACTTTTGTTTCTCTGCTGTTTGTTTTTATGTTCAATAATTCAATCAAAAAACGTGATAGAGTCAAAATGGGTACTTTTAACAAAAAAACATGCATTAGTCTTAGGGCAAAATAATTTAGGAATAGTGTGAAATGTGTTTAGGTTTTATCCAAAAAGAGTGGATGGGTTTTGAGAATTGGGTCTAAGCCTGAACCGTGTGTAAGGTTTGGTCAAAAAAGTGTTTCATTCCAGAAATTAGTCTCGGAAACTGAGAATTTGCTTCATCGAACGGGGTTTGGTGTTTTAGCAACTGATAAAAACTGTTAAGTTAAAAGCGGACATGACAATACAATAACCACACATAACAAAATCAGAACAACCCTATCTCAATTGTAAATAATACATTCAAATATTCACACCAACTTCTAGGCCGTGGGGTGAACCCCGAAAAAGTGCCTAGAAAATGAGTTTCGCTCCACTGTCTGGGCACTACTTGTTCAATGCATTTTTTGATAGATAATACACTTCTGAACTTTGGGTTAAAAGTTCACCCAATGTTTTCCTGCCCCAATTTTGTCACAAGCCAGAAATGCATATATAGGTAAATAACAAAAAATGAAAATCTTGTGCTACAGTTTTTGGTTGTAAAACGTCTTACATTAAATTTGGCAACAGAAAATCATTCCCAGATGTTATAAATACATGTACCTAACATCAGAAACAAGTATTGGTGGTTTGGTGCAATCATGTGAATTTAGGCAAGGCAAGGCAAGGCAAGTTTATTTGTATAGCACATTTCATACACAAGGCAACTCAATGTGCTTTACACGAGGAAAGACAACACATAAGCATCAAGAAACAGTAGTTAACATTCAGAGGAAGAAAAATAAATGAAAATAGGTTACAAACTAATAATCTTAAAACATTATTCAACAAACTTTAAAAAATTTAACATAAGGAAGTTTAAAATGATAATGATAAAAATAAAAATAAAAATAAAAATAAAAATAATAATTCTAAAAACACTTAATTAAAGCTGTTTAAAAGTCCCTAATGAAAGGTATAAGAAAAAAGCAAAGTTTTTAACCTGGATTTAAAAGCATTTACACTCGGGGCTGACTTCACTTCTGTTGGCAGCCTATTCCATCTGTGTGCAGCATAATAGCTAAATGCAGCTTCACCATGTTTGCTTTGAACTCTGCGTTCCACTAGTTGGCCCGAGTCTGTAGATCTCAGAGCCCTGCTGGGTTTGTACTCAATCAGCATTTCTTGGATATATTCAGGACCCAAACCATTTAGTGATTTATAGACGAGTAGCAGAACTTTAAAATCGATTCTACAGCTGACAGGGAGCCAGTGTAAATCCTTAAGTACTGGAGTAATATGTTCTGATCTTTTTGTTTTGGTCAAAACTCGAGCTGCAGCGTTCTGAATGAGCTGCAATTGTCTCATGTTCTTTTGAGAGAGTCCAGTCAGAAGACCGTTACAGTAATCTAGTCTGCTGGAGATAAAAGCATGGATAAGCTTCTCTTGGTCTGCTTGAAGCATGCAGTCCTTCAGTCTGGATATGTTTTTCAGCTGGTAAAAGGCTGTTTTAGTGATGAATTTAATATGATTGCTGAAGGTCAGATCTGAGTCTATTAATACCCCAAGATTTCGAACTTGGTCTTTAGTTTCTAAAGACAGTGACTCAAGCTGTTTTTTAACAGCAATCCTCTTTTCTTTATTGCCGAAAACAATGAGCTCCGTTTTGTTTTCGTTCAGCTGAAGGAAATTTTGGTTCATCCAGTTGTTAACTTGCTCTAGAGAATGACACAATGCGTTAATAGAACTGCTGTCATTTGGGGACATAGATAAATACAGTTGTGTGTCATCTGCATAACTATGATAGTCAACATCGGTGTTCTGAAGCATTTGACCCAAAGGTAACATATACAGACTGAACAACAGGGGTCCGAGGACTGACCCTTGAGGGACCCCACATATCATGGCCTTTCGATCAGATTAAAAATTTCCAATGGTCACAAAGTAACTCCTTTCCTCCAAATAGGACCTGAACCATTTAAGGACTGTTCCATTTAACCCCACCCAAGTTTCCAGCCTGTCTAACAGTATATTATGATCAATCGTGTCAAATGCTGCACTGAGGTCCAACAAGACGAGCACTGATACCTTCCCTGCATCAGTGCTCAATCTTATATCATTCAGTACTTTAGATAATTAAATATATTAAATTTGTGCCAAAAAAACAAAAAACGCTTCAACTAGAAGTGAAACCAGCACACAGATGTTACATTTAGCTATGTTTATGTTTCATATATGAAAACAATTCACAACCTATTACGTAATGAAAGGTACACAAGAAGCAGCATACATCGGCCAAAAATACTACCATGCACCACAAACCTGGAACAAGGCAAAATGGACTAGATGGAAATAGATGCATTCAGAGCCAAGATTATTATAACATATAGAATATTTATTAAAGTATCAGATTGTGTCATCACAGCATGTCATTTATACCCCCCGTCCCCTACCCAAAAAATATTAATAAAAAAATAAAATAATAATAATAAAATAAAAATCAAATGTGCATTCACAATAAAACCTTTGGAACTTCATTGGAACAGCTCTCTTTTATTTTTTTTGGCAGACCAATTTAACAAAGGTCTGTGTTGTGGAAAAATGGAATACAGACATTTTAATTTTTGCTTGAAAAGTGTTAAAATGGAGAGTTAACATCTTGATAATGAAACAAACAAAATGGCAGATTTTACATAGATTTTACAGCCCTGCACTGTAAAGTGTCCTCGTATGCCCTGTAATTTTCCAACCTGATGTTGTACCAGCTATGTGTTAGTGTCATTTTCTTGGCTTACATCAGTAGACTCAGTAGTTGATGTATCTGATGAGTGAGGTACCCTGTCTAAAGGTTTGTCAGTTGTTGGTAATGTCTCTACAAAAACCATTTCAGAGTTGTTGCTGGAAAGGGGTGTGAAAAACCAGATGGGGGAAATCACGCCTCAATCTTCGTTTCAGTATATCCTGCCTGAAATAGAAAATTGAAGGGGAAGATGAGCACAAGATACACATATTCACATCACACTAGGGCTGCTCTATTATGGAAAAAAATAATCATCACAATTATTTTGGTAATAATTGAAATCAAGATTATTCTAAACAATTATATTTTGTTCAAATCAAGAAAATATTTCAACATTTGAAAATAAGACAATCACAATCATATGAAACTATAATTATGTAAGTTGCTTTTGGATCCAACAAAATTTATAATATATTATTATTATGATTATTATTATTATTATTATGACGTTAGCAAAAATTTGAAGTTGGGGTGCAGTGTGTGTGTGCAGTAAGCTAGTTTTGACATGGGTGTGTGGTAAAATAACTCGTGTGGGCGTGCCACAACTCAAAATTAGTATTATTAGTGCTGCAGCTATCGAATATTTTGGTATTTGGATATCCTACTGAAAATTCTAGTGAATACCAAAATATTCGATAGCTGCAGCACTAATAATACTAATTTTGAGTTGTGGCACGCCCACACGAGTTATTTTACCACACACCCATGTCAAAACTAGCTTACTGCACACACACACTGCACCCCAACTTCAAATTTTTGCTAACGTCATAATAATAATAATAATAATCATAATAATAATATATTATAAATTTTGTTGGATCCAAAAGCAACTTACATAATTATAGTTTCATATGATTGTGATTGTCTTATTTTCAAATGTTGAAATATTTTCTTGATTTGAACAAAATATAATTGTTTAGAATAATCTTGATTTCAATTATTACCAAAATAATTGTGATGATTATTTTTTTCCATAATAGAGCAGCCCTAGTGTGATGTGAATATGTGTATCTTGTGCTCATCTTCCCCTTCAATTTTCTATTTCAGGCAGGATATACTGAAACGAAGATTGAGGCGTGATTTCCCCCATCTGGTTTTTCACACCCCTTTCCAGCAACAACTCTGAAATGGTTTTTGTAGAGACATTACCAACAACTGACAAACCTTTAGACAGGGTACCTCACTCATCAGATACATCAACTACTGAGTCTACTGATGTAAGCCAAGAAAATGACACTAACACATAGCTGGTACAACATCAGGTTGGAAAATTACAGGGCATACGAGGACACTTTACAGTGCAGGGCTGTAAAATCTATGTAAAATCTGCCATTTTGTTTGTTTCATTATCAAGATGTTAACTCTCCATTTTAACACTTTTCAAGCAAAAATTAAAATGTCTGTATTCCATTTTTCCACAACACAGACCTTTGTTAAATTGGTCTGCCAAAAAAAATAAAAGAGAGCTGTTCCAATGAAGTTCCAAAGGTTTTATTGTGAATGCACATTTGATTTTTATTTTATTATTATTATTTTATTTTTTTATTAATATTTTTTGGGTAGGGGACGGGGGGTATAAATGACATGCTGTGATGACACAATCTGATACTTTAATAAATATTCTATATGTTATAATAATCTTGGCTCTGAATGCATCTATTTCCATCTAGTCCATTTTGCCTTGTTCCAGGTTTGTGGTGCATGGTAGTATTTTTGGCCGATGTATGCTGCTTCTTGTGTACCTTTCATTACGTAATAGGTTGTGAATTGTTTTCATATATGAAACATAAACATAGCTAAATGTAACATCTGTGTGCTGGTTTCACTTCTAGTTGAAGCGTTTTTTGTTTTTTTGGCACAAATTTAATATATTTAATTATCTAAAGTACTGAATGATATAAGATTGAGCACTGATGCAGGGAAGGTATCAGTGCTCGTCTTGTTGGACCTCAGTGCAGCATTTGACACGATTGATCATAATATACTGTTAGACAGGCTGGAAACTTGGGTGGGGTTAAATGGAACAGTCCTTAAATGGTTCAGGTCCTATTTGGAGGAAAGGAGTTACTTTGTGACCATTGGAAATTTTTAATCTGATCGAAAGGCCATGATATGTGGGGTCCCTCAAGGGTCAGTCCTCGGACCCCTGTTGTTCAGTCTGTATATGTTACCTTTGGGTCAAATGCTTCAGAACACCGATGTTGACTATCATAGTTATGCAGATGACACACAACTGTATTTATCTATGTCCCCAAATGACAGCAGTTCTATTAACGCATTGTGTCATTCTCTAGAGCAAGTTAACAACTGGATGAACCAAAATTTCCTTCAGCTGAACGAAAACAAAACGGAGCTCATTGTTTTCGGCAATAAAGAAAAGAGGATTGCTGTTAAAAAACAGCTTGAGTCACTGTCTTTAGAAACTAAAGACCAAGTTCGAAATCTTGGGGTATTAATAGACTCAGATCTGACCTTCAGCAATCATATTAAATTCATCACTAAAACAGCCTTTTACCAGCTGAAAAACATATCCAGACTGAAGGACTGCATGCTTCAAGCAGACCAAGAGAAGCTTATCCATGCTTTTATCTCCAGCAGACTAGATTACTGTAACGGTCTTCTGACTGGACTCTCTCAAAAGAACATGAGACAATTGCAGCTCATTCAGAACGCTGCAGCTCGAGTTTTGACCAAAACAAAAAGATCAGAACATATTACTCCAGTACTTAAGGATTTACACTGGCTCCCTGTCAGCTGTAGAATCGATTTTAAAGTTCTGCTACTCGTCTATAAATCACTAAATGGTTTGGGTCCTGAATATATCCAAGAAATGCTGATTGAGTACAAACCCAGCAGGGCTCTGAGATCTACAGACTCGGGCCAACTAGTGGAACGCAGAGTTCAAAGCAAACATGGTGAAGCTGCATTTAGCTATTATGCTGCACACAGATGGAATAGGCTGCCAACAGAAGTGAAGTCAGCCCCGAGTGTAAATGCTTTTAAATCCAGGTTAAAAACTTTGCTTTTTTCTTATACCTTTCATTAGGGACTTTTAAACAGCTTTAATTAAGTGTTTTTAGAATTATTATTTTTATTTTTATTTTTATTTTTATTTTTATCATTATCATTTTAAACTTCCTTATGTTAAATTTTTTAAAGTTTGTTGAATAATGTTTTAAGATTATTAGTTTGTAACCTATTTTCATTTATTTTTCTTCCTCTGAATGTTAACTACTGTTTCTTGATGCTTATGTGTTGTCTTTCCTCGTGTAAAGCACATTGAGTTGCCTTGTGTATGAAATGTGCTATACAAATAAACTTGCCTTGCCTTGCCTTGCCTAAATTCACATGATTGCACCAAACCACCAATACTTGTTTCTGATGTTAGGTACATGTATTTATAACATCTGGGAATGATTTTCTGTTGCCAAATTTAATGTAAGACGTTTTACAACCAAAAACTGTAGCACAAGATTTTCATTTTTTGTTATTTACCTATATATGCATTTCTGGCTTGTGACAAAATTGGGGCAGGAAAACATTGGGTGAACTTTTAACCCAAAGTTCAGAAGTGTATTATCTATCAAAAAATGCATTGAACAAGTAGTGCCCAGACAGTGGAGCGAAACTCATTTTCTAGGCACTTTTTCGGGGTTCACCCCACGGCCTAGAAGTTGGTGTGAATATTTGAATGTATTATTTACAATTGAGATAGGGTTGTTCTGATTTTGTTATGTGTGGTTATTGTATTGTCATGTCCGCTTTTAACTTAACAGTTTTTATCAGTTGCTAAAACACCAAACCCCGTTCGATGAAGCAAATTCTCAGTTTCCGAGACTAATTTCTGGAATGAAACACTTTTTTGACCAAACCTTACACACGGTTCAGGCTTAGACCCAATTCTCAAAACCCATCCACTCTTTTTGGATAAAACCTAAACACATTTCACACTATTCCTAAATTATTTTGCCCTAAGACTAATGCATGTTTTTTTGTTAAAAGTACCCATTTTGACTCTATCACGTTTTTTGATTGAATTATTGAACATAAAAACAAACAGCAGAGAAACAAAAGTTAAAAAAGAAAAGAAGAAAAGAAAAAACAAACTCATCATAGTTTACATGTTCAAAAGGAAGTAGGAAGAAGTTAACTTATTTAGTCCTACCCCTCATACATTATACATTTAAACTTATTTCATTATTGATACAATACTAGGTTAATATTTTTAAAAATAAAATGATGCGTGCATTATCCAGCAACATATATACATGAAATTCCTAAACATATACCATTATACATTTATAAATCATATACTCATACTCATTATATACAATTTTCATGCTCTTATTTGACAAAAGTAATTTTTTTTAACTTTGCATTTAAACATATTTTTTTTTTTTTAACTCAACAAGTGAGTCACATCTTTTCAAGTTCAATTCCCAGATTATTCCACAAATTAACACCTTTTACAGAAACACACCTTTGCTTAATATTTGTTCTTGTTTTGGGTTTTTTGTACACACTTGTACCCCTTATATCATAAGGACTGTGTCTATTTTCAAACAATGTCTGAGTAATATACCAGAGTAGATTGTTATATACTTTGTACATTATTTGTGCTATTTTAAACTCAACCAAGTCATAAAATGTCATTGTATTTAATTTGATAAATAATGGATGTGTTGATTTGGTATATTTTGAACGATTAATAATCCTTATGGCTCTTTTTTGCAAATTGAAAACAGAGTTAGTGTTTGTTTTATATGCAGTCCCCCAGATTTCCACACAATAGGTCAAATATGGTAATAATAATGAACTATATAATATATATAATGAGTTCATGTTCAGGACATCCTTAGTTTTATAGAGTATCCCGATGATTTTTGACATTTTCCTTTTAACATTTTCTACATGTGGCTTCCAACATAATTTATCATCAATAACTACTCCAAGGAATTTATTTTCATACACCCTTTCTATTTCATTTGAATTCACCATAATTTTAACTTGGTTAGTAATTTGTCTAGTGCCAAAAACTATGTTTGTTCATGCTTGTAAAATAAACCTCTGTTGACTACCTACCCTGGATGCTCTGTGTTAGATTATTTTATGTCGTGTCTAATAAATGCTCTCATGGTGAATATATTTTGACTTACTGTGTGTATGATCTGAATATATTGTTCGGATTTGAATACCGGATAATAGGTTTTGAAGTGAAAAGTCACGGCTTTTGTGAAAATTGTTTGAATTTTTGTGTTTGTGTTTAAGGTTTTGAGAAAATGGGTACAGGTTTCAAGAAATGTGTATTAGCAATTGAGAAAGACTGTAATAAGATGGTTAAATTATTATTTTTATTTTCGTGTTTACGAATACCCTTACCATTCCATGTTACTATTTTATAACTTTTGCATTGCTCGACCTGCTCCTCTCCCTCCTCTAATTCCTCTTCCTCTGGCTCTGCCTCTATCCATTGCGCTTGTTTGGACTCTCCAGCAAACTGTACACTCTGAACTTGAGTTTATAGGTGTGGTCACATCATTAGCAACAAGTGTATTCAATTTTTGAGTTGTTGTGTGAACGCCAGTTAAGTCCGTTGTGTTCAAATATATAATATTGTTGACTTGTGGTAAACATTTTGTATCGCATGAGAGCAATTTGTGAATTGTGTCTTCATGTAAAATGTTTTTATGGCATTGGAAAATGAGGGGTTACATTTATTCAATGTGTTTAGACAACTGGTCATTCGGTTCAGAGGACTGGCATTTGGGTTTTACTATTTGAGAAAATATCCCAAGGAGAGCACGCTGGCAGACGTCTAACCAACCCCCTCGCTCATATCCACCAGCCCCCCAACAATTATGGTCATTGAAACACACACACTCAAACTGTGACAGAGTCCTAGTGTCTCCAACAAGCCTCAGAAAATTCTCACGAGTGTATAGGGACATCTCCCCTTTCTGCTGCGCATATATGCTCTATGCAGAGCATGTATGTGATGGACTCAAAGCCACACACCGTTACGCCTATAGGTAAGCTTAATTAGTTTTCACTTGTCACCACTTTTCAAATCCTTGAGAAAATGTTAGCTAGGATGTTTCAACTATCGGTTGCTGCATAAAACTATCATAAATGGATATCTGTGTAGATGTTTTTTTTTAAAGAAGCAGTTTTGGAAATGTCTTCTTGAAAACCAACATTACAGTTACCGTTTAATCTTACACTGTTCAGCTCTCATGCAAACGCACACACGCATACACAGGCCCCTCAGACATACATTTGACCTCCCCGTGAATCTTTGACTGCCTCTGCTTCCCCCTACTCACAGGAATATTGAACAATCGCCTTTCTCAGACCAAAAATGGCCCCTCGCAATTAGCTGCGTATCCGTTCTTCTTCAGCCTAATTTAATTTTATGACCAGCAACCCCTGTCCTCGCAGGGGTAAGGAGACTATCGCTGATGATGGCTTTTCACCAATTTCTACATAAAATTATCATTATAAATAGAATCAGATCTAAGTAGATGCATATTTTTGTAATATATTTTAGGAAGCGTTGTCTTTTCAAACTAACAACATTATAGCCACCGTCTAACCTCACACTTCTTCAGCCGCCCGTCTGTCCTCACACTTCTTTGACCCCCATGCAGCCATACATGCGCGTACGCACACACAAGCACAGACATACATTTGACCTCCCCATGAATCTTTGACTGCATATGCTTCCCCCTACTCACAGAAATATTGAACAAAAATGTCAGATAGTAACTATATCAGTAAGGGGAAATTATATAGTTTTATCCGTTTATTTTCAGATTCAACCCCAGCAGTCACGAACGACTCTTACAACATTTTTACATATAATGTATAACTTCATGTTTTTTAATTTCATAATACCAACCAGCGTATCACAGTTTAACCTTACCTTATACTTCTTGTTTTACAACCTCTAAAATACAATCTTTGAGCCGTGTTTGCGCATACTTTTCCCCCTTCACCATAATAGAAATGGCTAGTACTTTTCCCCCCGGCGGTTTTACCCATACTAAACTACTCCCTCCGATCACGTCATTCAATCTCATTATTATTCATTATTCACTCAATCTAGGGGGGTGTGCGCCGGATCCGGAAGTTAACCAAACAATTAGCATTTGAACCCGGGTCAGCCATGATATCTGCAAAAACAGGTAGGAACACCACCTACACATCATCCATCTTCATTAAGGGGTCATTAATCTTCATTAAATGACATCAGGAAGTCATTAAGGGTCATTCATCTTCATTATATAACACCTGGAAGTCATTAAAGGTCATTCATCTTCATTAAACGACATCCGGAAGTCATTAAAGGTCATTCATCTTCATTATATAACACCTGGAAGTCATTAAAGGTCATTCATCTTCATTAAACGACATCCGGAAGTCATTAAAGGTCATTCATCTTCATTATACGACATCCGGAAGTCATTAAAGGTCATTCATCCTCATTAAACGACATCCGGAAGTCATTAAAGGTCATTACCCCTCATTAAATGACATCTGGAAGTCATTAAAGGTCATTAACCCTCATTATATGACATCTGGAAGTCATTAAAGGGTCATTAATCTTCATTAAATGACATCAGGAAGTCATTAAGGGTAATTAATCTTCATTAAATGACATCAGGAAGTCATTAGGGGTCATTAATCTTCATTAAATGACATCAGGAAGTCATTAAGGGTCATTAACCCTCATTAAATGACATCAGGAAGTCATTAAGGGTCATTAACCCTCATTATATGACATCTGGAAGTCATTAAAGGGTCATTAATCTTCATTAGGGAGGGGTCATGACCCATACATGACCCCCCTAATCTAATTAAGAATGTCATCCATCAAATTTTGACAGAAGCGGCCTTGTAATATTCTCTCTCTTATATCAAGTACTGTATGGTCATGTTTGGTATTCTGCTTAGCCGTGACTCTCAAGTAAAAAGGAAAAAAAAAAGTTATTTCCTCCACCAGCAGTATGCTGTAAATATTTTCAAGAAAACATTAACGAAAGAATTGTTTACTTCACTGCGATTGGCTGGCAACCAGTACAGGGTGTCCCCTGCCTACTGCCCAAAGCCAGCTGAGTTCGGCTCCAACACCCCCCGCGACCCTTGTGAGGAACAAGCGGTCAAGAAAATGGATGGATGGATTGTTTACTTCAGTAAAAATCACAACCTACACATAGTTACAGTAAATTATTAGTGATATGATGACATAAGTGGTTCGGGGAATGGATGGATGGATGGATGGATGGATGGATGGATGGATGGATGAGAATTTTATTCTTTCTTTCTTTCTTTCTTTCTTTCTTTCTTTCTTTCTTTCTTTCTTTCTTTCTTTCTTTCTTTCTTTCTTTCTTTCTTTCTTTCTCCAAAAAGCCACCTGTTTTACCTAATATTTCCTGATGCAAGGGGGCACGTATTTTGCATTTACGGCTCATCATGGCTGATGTCAGCTGCTTTGACACGCCATCTCAGGCTGCCCTTTTCACAAGCTGTTCTGTGGGTGCATTTTTTTAATTGACCAAGACTGAAACGTAAGTAATGGCCCCATAAAATTCATTCAGTCGGAATATGACACACGTTGCCCTAAAATGATATTGACACGACCCGGGATATATCCCCATAGGGTTCCCTTGCTGGTTGCTCAAGCCTTCTTGACAAGCTGTAGTAACTCATTTTACCACGGGGCGATGCTGTCTACAACCTCGGCGAGGAGAATGCGCGAGTCTAATATAATGAAGTACTTTTCTTCTTTTTTTTAAATTAACGCTTTAATGCTATAAACACATTTAGGTCTGGGCTTTGTACAACAAACAGGTAAAGAAAGTAGTAAAGGCGATAACTGACGTCAATTATTATTGTACACCTCACAATGACCCAACCGAAAGCTGCCAGTACTACAGTACTGCTTTGCCATTTCATGTACTGTATATGCATTTTAATTTTATTTACATAACACAGCCTTTGCGTTTAAACACAGCACATTATTAAAATGTCTCAATATGGCTCTCTAAGTGATTAGGTGTCATATTGTTCCATCCGCAGGACACGTCTACTCGCGACGCTGTGCAACGGCTCACTTCATGGGAGCCAGAGCGATAATGCGCAGTTCTTTGTTGCCGTGGCGACCACAATACGTTTTTGTGGATGAGGTCATGTGTTACGCTGATCGTTTCCATAGTAACAACCTAGAGAGGGCGCTGCGAAGGAGCGCTGCACGTAAAATGACGCAGGGCGGGGGCGTGCGCGCGCGCTGCGCAAGGCTGCTTGTTGTTCCCTCAGAGAGGCGAGAAGATGGCGGCCGTGTCGAGCGGAGGTGCAGCTGGGACTCCCGCGGCCGGGATAGCGCACTCTGCCCGACCGACACACGCAGGCATGGGCCCTCAGAACCGAGTCCAACCAACCTCCGGGATCACCCATCCCGGTCGTCAAGGCGCGACCACCGGCTGCATCCCCAATCCTGCCCAGACTTCGACCACCAGGCCCCCCCCTGCGCGAGTGGGCCACTACGAGATCGAGCGGACCATCGGCAAGGGAAATTTCGCTGTCGTAAAACTGGCCACCCACGCTATTACCAAAGCAAAGGTAAGGCAACGAGTAGCAGAATGTTTTAGGTGACCATTGGCAAGTTGTCATTATGAATGTATCAAGGTTTTTAGCGGAACACTAAGCACGAAGCTGGGGCCTTGAAGCTCCCTAGACACAACCAAGCTCGCTTTAGTGACACCGCTGCGTGTTATCGGGCCATTCAATGCAGGGCATCCCTGGAAACTGGACATTAAACGCATTAACTAGAGACAAACCAGCGATGTTTCCACGCAATTAGAAAGCGACATTGCCCGCGGTTAATGTTTGGCAAAGCGTAGAGGACGGAGAGAAGGGTACTGGCGAAGATCTAAGACAAGACGCATAAGGTTCCCGCTGTAGCTGTTAGCTTAGCCGCGAATTAGCTGTTTGGTTGGATGGAGCTACATTAGAGAAATGCCAATGCAGTGCAACCATTTAAAGGCTTGTGTTTGTCTTAGAATGAATAACAAGCTTTTCAAATTGATCACTGTTAACTTAAGTGGCTTTGCTACAGGGAGATCAAACGCGATAAACGTCCCGTGAATTCCATCGCCTGTAAAAATGTCTGACCAATTCTGACAAGTACGCAGCCTTTTTTTCACGTTTTATTTTTTTATATCTTAAATATTTAGCTTAGTCGCACCAATAACACTATATTTTGCGTATTCGTGATACCCAAGCCTTCAAAGTGGCACATAACATTTTGTAATTTCTGAGGCCTTTATTTGGATCGCTAATTCAATGAAAACTAATAATTGAGAAAGTTATAATAAAGTTTATTAATAGTGATTTTTGGCACACTACACTGATTTTGTGTGTCAGTTTCACATCTGCAGTGAAGATGGCAATGTAACTAAGTGGCAATTTATTTAGGATGACCATACTCCCCATTTTGGCAGAGAGCGTCCCGTTTTTGAGCCTTGAGACGGATTTTTTTTTTTGTTTTTGTTTTTTTTGCCATGTGTATGTCAATCACACAGTTGTCATACATGGCTATGGGGTATATGTCACAGAGGAGGCGGGACTTCCATAAGTCACACAAATACGCTTTTTCCTATTACTGTTTGTGACATATGGGCCGTATCCCAATACTAGCACTTCCACCCTTGTGTCCCTCTCAATTGCGCGTTCCCTTAATCCCTTTGATGAGTACGAGTGGTGTCTCAGTTCTCTGACACCCTACCCTACACAATCGCACCCATCAACGGGAACGCGCAATTGAGGGGCACAAGGGTGGAAATGTAAGTACTGGGACATGCCTGTGTGTCGCACACAATAATCGGAAAAAGTGTAGGTGTGTGACTTACGGAAGTTGGAAGTCTGTGGCATCTACCCCATTCATACAATAAAGTAGAATTTAACTGTTTACTTCCAAATTCACATTTGTGTTCAGGCTGGTAGCAGGCAATCAGTATTGACAGGAACTTTCTGTTTTTGCGTCTATGAATCATGGGAAATGTAGTCATACTATCCACTGCGGTCACCGCTCGCTGGTAAGGCAAAGCAAACTGAGCTTTCCAGCGGTAATGTCCCAATGCATGACTGGCGTGAGCGAGGTAAACGGCACAGCCAGCTTCTAATAGGTGGATAATGTTGAGTGATTTATTTTGGGCAGAGTTGAGAAGTTAACCAAGATAGCATTTATCATTAGCGATTTGCCCGCAATCCACACACACTCGGTGTGTGCGATATTTATCATCATTGACGTTAGCGTCAACTTGGTTTCCCGATGCCCAATTTTACATTATAGAGTATTAATACACAGTCACATACCTTGACAATGATTGACAAGCGAGTAAATTTGGTGAAATTGATTGGATATTTCTTTTTCAGGGGAACTTTACAGTCCTGGTTTTCAATTTTTGAAAATCGGTCACCATAAATTTATTGGAAAATTAAGAAAAAAAAATAGTGTTACTGAGGAACAGGTGCACAAGCTAAGTGGCATGTTGGCACTTGGCAGAGTTTTATTTTGAAGTGGCTTGGTCAGAACCATCAAAAAGCCCAAAACGGGTCACAGTACTGCCTACGGGTTAAGTTGACACAAATTTGATCAAAGTCAACATTATCAACCGTGTGCCGAATAATCGTCAAGCAGAAAGCCTCTCCATGTTTGTGGGTTCCACATGGTGGGAATTTGTGGCATTTTTAAATAATCTCGGGCCTCTGTGTGTGGGGACGTAATTCCCTTAAACTTTAAGGGAATTACGAAAGCCTTTAAGGCTTAAAGGGATCGTTCGGATTTTTTTACATGAATCTCAATTTCATCCTCACCTCCAGTGAGTGCGATCAGCACTGACTTACCCCTGACAGTGTTCTGTGACACGAGTTCTGGTCCGGTGTTGGACGAGAGGAAAATAGTCCAGCAAGTTGGCTGTGGTCACGGAAATAAAGCGTTTTTTCTTCTACAAACAATTTGTGTTC
Source organism: Festucalex cinctus (assembly GCF_051991245.1). NCBI lineage: Eukaryota > Metazoa > Chordata > Actinopteri > Syngnathiformes > Syngnathidae > Festucalex > Festucalex cinctus. The sequence continues at coordinate 21,342,240 of NC_135423.1, read as the reverse complement.
AAAAGAGTGATACATTTGCATCACAATACTCTTTCCAGAAAAAACTCAGACGCCATTACCGCCAGGCACTACTTTTCTGTTCGTTCGTATCACTGCACGTCGCCCTGTAGACAGCGAATTGACGCACTTCTGCCAGGTGATCCTTCCGCTAGAAGTTGTTTATCTTTTCGAAGACGGAAGGATCAGCTAGCTGGCTGCAGTGCGTCAATTCGCCGTCTAGAGGGCAACGCGCAGTGATACGAACGAACAGAAAAGTAGTGGCTGGCGGTAATGGCGTCTAACTTTTTTTCAGGAAAGAGTATTGTGATGCAAATGTATCACTCTTTTTAACACAAATTGTTTGTAGAAGGAAAAACGCATGATTTCCGTGACCACAGCCAACTTGCTGGACTATTTTTCTCTCGTCCAACACCGGACCAGAACTTGTCACAGAACGCTGTGAGGGGTAAGTCAGTTCTGATCGCACACACTGGAGGTGAGGATGAAATTGAGATTCATGTCAAAAAATCCGAACGATCCCTTTAATACTTTGAGTGTGTCATATTGTGTATCAATTGGCTCAAACAGACAACAAGGCATATTCTGTAATGTTAGCCTTTTTCACACCAGCAGGCAACAAAAAACATCCTGGTCAGTTTAACAACAGGCAGGCATCATTGGTGTAAACTCCCGGAGCCAGTAATGTCTGCCCAAGCCAAAAACTTGTGATTAAGTTGACGTCACGCTGAAAATGTCACCGTGGATTAATAAAATAAGGCTATTCTGTACAACCACTACTACAAAGACAATTTTATTTGTTAATTAACTTTTTCTTTTTTTAAACATTTTTACATTCTACAACTTATGGAGCCATTATACTTTGGTTGTCAGATATGCTTTTGTGTGTTAAAGCCATAGGACGTATAATTGCTTTGGTTAACATATTGGACAAGATTCTTGGGTTTCATAATGCATGCACAACTAAGCTGAATTGATACAACTTGTGATTCACAAGATATTTTTGGGTGCTCACATGTTGGAAGCCTACACTTGTAATTATTTAGCCTATTGAATAGTTTTCAGTTTGTCTATATACGGTTAACATGTGCTACTTTATGTTTACAGTCATGCTTTTGTTTCTAACTTTATATGTATGCTGACATGGGTCGGTCTGTTTTGCATTGCATTTGCAGTTTGCAAGGTCAAGGCAAGCTTCTGCAGCATCATGTCATGTAATAGTGTTATTAATCTTGTGTCAGGGTAGAACACGGAATTGTGAGATCTGATTGTGAGCGATTGGGATGAAAGTTAGAACAAGCCTGTATGTCTGCCTCTGAATCGAATGCTTTGTTGTAGAACATTACCATCATTATGTTCACTAACTAGCAGATGATTTTCAGTTTGTCGTTTTTTTTACAGGCCTGTGGATTATGTTATTGATATGATGATTATTACTTTGATTCTATGGACTGTCCTGTCATTAGCCAAAAAGCCAAAAAGAAATGTCAAGATTACAGTTTATTGCTGTTGTTAAAGTGTACGTGGATAATATCTTTAACTCTTTGACCGCCCCAAATTTTAATAACGATTAGTAAAATTGTGACGTATGCCACCATAAACGTCAAATGATGTCAACTGCACCCCCCCCCCCAAATGGGTAGTGTAACGTCTAAGGTGAGATTTACACCGGTTGCGTGTGCGCTACGGTGCGATGCGTCTTGACTGCGTGGTCCGGATGCGTCAATTTTTTGGCCAACTCACACCGGCTCCTCACAGCTGCGGTCCAGCAGCTCCGTTGCCGACCACTTCCCGCCGTGTCTCGCATGACCGCGCGCGATCATGTGGCATTAAAAACGACGACAAACACACAGAAAGTCTGTGCTCAACAGAAAAAGCAGAAAGAGAGGTGGACTTTTATTATTTTGTGGCTTTCTACCTCCAATATAAACCTCTCCTCGTCCATGTTCGCCGGTGTCTAAACTGTGAATGAGTCCCTAGCACGTTAACTCCAGGCCCGGCTACGCCCACAGCACGTTTTGCTAACATGCTTGCGAAATAGGAGCTGGCGCATGTTTTATTTTGAAAAGTAACCGGAAATTTATTTTGAAACTGTGTCGGTCTTCCTGTCCCACTCAATGTGTTTTGTGCTAGCTTGTCATTTGCCGGAGGCTGACCGATGCGGTGTCCGGCAAAAATAGAAAATAGGTCTATCCTTGCGGAAGGGCTGCGGCACGCCGCGGCTGAGACACAGTCGACATGCAACACATCCGCCAGCGTTGTAAATTGCACCATTCGAATGAACAGAATCTAATTGGTTGTGTCGCCGGAACGCACCGCAGCCGCATCCAGTGTAAATCCCGGGTAAGTGCAGCGCTGCCTGGTCAATGGGTTGTGAAAACAAAAAACAGCCACTAACTATTGGCTAGCATATGGCAGCATTGTATCTCTTTTCAATGGGCTGCAGGTGTATGGAATTACAATGAAACATGACGGAATCTGATTCAACAGAACGTTTTCAAGGATGACATGAATGATCAAAGCATTGGTCACAAACGAAATTCACAGAGCGTCACGAAACCAAAAATATTAGTGTAAAAGTCACTGTTGTGGAGAAAATTGATCTTTTCACAAAAAGCTTGTTTTCTCCTTATTTCAATTTTCGCTCAATTTCAGTTGTTGACTGGCACCGTTTTTTTTTTTTTTTTTTTTTTTTTTTTAATAAGGTGTGGCAGTAAAAGCGTTAAGTTACGTGGATAATGTCAGATGTTTTTTAGGTATACACCGAAAATATATCTGACAGACAATTTTCATCCAAAAAGAATAAAAATTCAAATGTAAATTTACCATTGGCCTGGAGTAGAAGGCCGCAGAGGACTGCCCCTTAGATGGCCATCGTAGTCTGCACGTCTTTTGCAAATTGCTGTGATGTAGAATGCTACTCATTAGTCAAGTACCTGCCCACTTCGTGGTTGCTATGTTTTGTTGTGTTTTTTTCCCCTCTGTCATACCAGTGATGGTCGCGAGTGCTTTCTCATTTTTATTTTTATTTTTTTTTGGTCAGTCTAAATAAAGAGTAAAACAGCATCAATGATGATAGAGTAACAGTAGCATACCTCACCAATACACAGAGCCAACAATGTGAGAATAAAGCCAACACAGATCTTCGTGTTCATCTATGACGAGCATTTCCTAACACGATCAGTTTAGCATTGTAACTGTTTATGCTACATTCAGAACAAAGACAAAGTGTTGCTTTGCCTTGTGTGAGTTTAATTGCGGGTATGAACGTGGTTGCTTTGTTTACACCTTGTCACAAGGGAAGAGGAGATGATTTTTCTTTGTCCTCTCCTCTGACAAAAATAAAAAAAATAGGGATCATCGATGACAATTTTTTGGCTGACAACAATCTTTAAAAATCTGACCCGGGGGAGGTATTCAGCTCAGTTCGAGCACCAACATCATGAGCTGAGGCTAGTCCTTGAAGCAGGAGCAGCTCTATCCTCGGCTGCATGTCGTTCCCTTTCACTCCTGCTTCCTGTCTCTACTTAAGCTGTCCTATTCATTAAAGGGAAAAGCCAAAAAACAAACAAATCAAAATGAATAACTTTAAAAGTCTGACCTGCTGATGATCCCGATGCAAAATACCAGACAATCTGAATCAGCCGTTCAGATCGGTGAGAAGTCCTTACTGTATATTTGTGCCCCTTTCTCTGTCTTTTGTTGCTCTTTCCGTTAATTATCACCTTCCCTTATTCCTCATCTATCCCAATCTTGTTTCTTTGTTACTAGGTGGCTATAAAAATAGTGGACAAGACCCAGCTGGATGATGAAAACTTGAAAAAGATCTTTAGAGAAGTTCAAATCATGAAGTTGCTGAAGCACCCGCACATCATCCGTCTGTACCAGGTGAGTTAGCAGATTCTGCTTACTAGTTAAACTATTACTCAGTGATGGCCCTTCTGGTTTGGTTGTAATACGTGTTCTTGTCTTCAGGTGATGGAGACAGAGAGAATGATTTATTTGGTCACTGAATATGCTAGCGGTGGAGAAATTTTTGGTGAGTCTGCCCACACTTTTTTTTTTTTTTTTTTAACTCTTTGACCGCCATAAACGTTTAAAAACGTTCAGTATAATCCTAGGATTGGCCGCCATAGACGTTAATTGACGTCTACTATGTTTTTTTATGGAAACGGGTGGAGGAAAGCCTTGGGCAGCTGTGCTCCAAGTATCAAGCCGATCGGGTTACTATATGAGTATTCCTGGCCACTAGATGGCTGTGATGAGTCTTTTGGACAAGATCGGGTAGGAGACAACAGTAGAAGAAGAGAGGCTGAGCTAGAGTGTTGAGGGGGAAAGAATGGCTAACTTGGCTAAGGGAGTCAAAAAGGCTACAGATGGCAAGCAGCTCACGCTTGATCCTTATTTTCAAAGCTCAAAAGCATCGACCAGTGCTCAAGAGCACAATGATAACGGGGTTAACTCATAGTTGAAGCGGTGATGCGGCCGTTTCGACCACGTCCTAAGGCCCCACCGGCTAGCGATGCTAATAACGTCCTAAGGCCGCACCGGCTAGCGATGCTAACACCGGAGAAAAGTGGTGCACAACTGAGCACGTCTGCACAGATGACGTTTCATCGGACGATGACGACTACTTTGGGTCAGATGCAAGACAGTCTTGGACAGTCTTTCGTCCTCCAAAGAACGTGAAGGTAAGCGCTAACATGCTAGTAAGATTACTTTCCTTTTCGGTCGATCTTCTAGCAGCGTGTGTAAATGTGCTGATATACACTAAAACATCTATTACCTATACAAACGTGAATGTATATTTTATAGATCGTGCTCACAGCAACGTCCGACCGCTGGTTCTACGACAAAGAAAGGTAAAAAAACAAACAAACGTTTTCAATACACCGCAACAATAAAAGGAAAGTCTTTCGATAGTATTGTAATTGTATATGTTTCTTTCAGCTCCTCCTCATAGGGCCCAAAGTGACCCTTCTCACAGTGAGCAGAACAAAGGTAAAAAGAAAAAAAAAAGATTCTCCACAGCACTAATAAAATATTTGATGGTAAACGTCTTCTGTAATTTACAGAATGTGCATCAATCAATACATCCAAGAAAAAAAGGTAAACATGCACACACACACACACACACACACACACACACACACACACACATTGCATCACAGTGCTCTAAAATAATATATGATATTGAAATGTATATTTGCAGATCCCAAAGATTCTGGCTGGCTTGAAGTTGATGAATTCGGCTGGCAGCCAACCATCTTCCCCTTTGCTGCAAAACCAGGACCAAGGGATGCTGCAGCAGAGCTGAATTCCCACCTGCCAGCTGACATCCTGGAGCTCTTCATCACGGATGAACTTCTCCAGCACATCATTCATCATGCCAACCTCTACGCAAATCAGTCCATACAGAAGCAGACTGACAAAAACTGTTGCGCACGTGTAAATAGTTTGCAAAGAGTTTTCCAAATTGTTTGTTCGGATTGCTACTGTTGCATGTAAATAAACTGTTATTTTGCAATCAAAAAACACTTTTTTTTTTTATTGTTGGGGTAGTGTTTTATAGAAGTTTAGGTGTTTGTAGAATCACTCATGCAAAAAAAAAAGTGCCAAATTCACTAGAGTGCATGAAATAACATCGTTTCACAAAAAGCTTGATTTCTCCGTATTTTGGAAGAAAATAGAGGATTTGGGTGAAACAAAGCTGTTTTCTATTGTTGATTACTGAAGATCTGAATAAGGTAGAAACAAACTTTTTTTTTTTAGATGAAAGATGGGACTTCAATCTTTCATTTGGTAGTATCCGCGTTTCCATAGTCCTAACACAACATTTTCTGTGGAGCTTGAAAGATCGGTAAAATTCTGTAAATCAGCTGGCAGTATGGGGTTACCTTTTCCGAAAATGGCTGTCAGTCAAAGAGTTAAGAATACCGTTTAAAACGTATTCAGTGTGTTTTTTTTATTTTTTATTTTTAAAATCCAATCATATTGTACGAGAAATCCCACCAGAACCCTCTCAACTCAGTTGTGCTTTGCATGTCCAGACCACCTGGTGGCCCACGGACGTATGGCAGAAAAGGACGCCAGGAAGAAGTTTAAACAGATTGTCGCAGCAGTCCATTTCTGTCATTGCCGTAACATCGTCCACAGAGACCTGAAGGCAGAGAACCTGCTTTTGGACCACAATCTCAACATCAAAATAGCAGGTGTGTGAGCTGGCACGAAAGAGTCTTACTTGGTTTATTGGTGTCATGCTGTTTAAACATGGGTAGGTGTAGGCAAGTGCCAACATGTGATGGGAGCATTTTCCATATGCCATTGAAGTGGCCAGGGAATTAAATTAACCACCCTCTATTTCCTCTCAGACTTCGGTTTCAGTAACCTGTTTTCCCGAGGACAGCTGTTAAAGACGTGGTGTGGCAGCCCTCCCTATGCTGCACCAGAACTGTTTGAAGGCAAAGAGTATGACGGGCCCAAAGTAGATATATGGGTGAGTCAACAAACATTTGGTTTACAGCATTCATTCAAGATATGTTTTGTGGTATGTTAGGACATTGGTCAGTTTTTAAGGGTAATAAGATATGGATATCGGAATAACTTGCAAAGTCATCTTTATTGTAATAAGGATTTAGTACTAACAGAAGTTTCCAGTAGGGGGGAAAAATGGAAGTGTAGTTTTCCCACGCATATATATATATATATATATATATATATATATATATATATATATATATATATATATATACACATTTTTAGTTTTTTTACTTTATATCATCATGTTCTCCCTTCTGTTTAGAGCTTAGGTGTGGTCTTATATGTATTGGTGTGTGGTGCCCTACCATTTGATGGCAGTACTCTCCAGAATTTGCGAGCACGTGTCCTAAGTGGCAAGTTTCGCATCCCCTTCTTTATGTCTACAGGTAGGTTTTACTTTTTGCCCAAATAGTTGCACTATAATTATACTAAAAGATTTCAATAATCGGTTGTTAAAGAATGTAAAAATCTTACAGACCCCTGAACAAAATCCCACGTTTTTAGCAGTCTTTGGAAGATGTGTGCAACAACTCTTTCTTTTTGTATTTTTTAACAGACTGTGAGTATTTGATCAGACATATGTTGGTGCTGGAGCCCAGCAGACGGCTGACTATGGAGCAGATCTGTAAGAATAAGTGGATGAGACAAGGCGATCCAGACCCTGATTTTGACAGGGTGAGCTCGCAAAGAACTATTTTTTGCAACTCCTAATTCCAGGAAGAATTAGATTAGCATTATTTTGACTAATATTTTGGGTTGTACAGTATAACGATATTCGAAAAGTATTGCGATACCTTTCAGACGAAAAAGAAACAAAGTGTTTTCAGTTGTAGTACTTTAACAGTGACGGTGACAGCTGGCTCCGAGCAGCAGTCCCTGTGTCTAAAGATGCAGCAGCACTGTCAGGTTCCATTTTATCTTATAGTAGCAGGGGCATTTCTCAATATGGAGGAAAAAATGGCCACAACCTTTAGCATTGTTGTCAACTGTCTGCAGCTCATGGAGAAAGAAGATGCACAGAGTGAGAAATTGAAATATATCGCTCACACAGACAACCTGCAAGCAGTTAATATTCATGTTAAGGTCAAAATAACAGTTTCTATACCTATTCGAGAGAACCCGTTTACGTATACATACTGTATCCTAATCTTAACCACGACATGCAAATGTCATTAACCAAATAGACGTCATTTCCACCTTTAACTTTTTCCAGTCAATAAAAGACATTATATTCACATCATTTATTTAAAAAAAAAATGACTTTGGAAATTTGTTGGCAACCAATTTAGTGTTGTCTTGAATCTACCAACATTTGGACTTCAATGCTATTAATTCATGAAATTAGAAGGATGCTAATTAGAGTACTTTATATAAAATAAGTTCATTTTGACTTGTCTTGACTTTAACTTGGTGCAACACTAATATTGTAATTACAGAGAGGCCTCGAGTTACGTCGGAGTACCGTTCCAACGCTAGCGATGTAACCCGAATTTCGATTTAAGTCGAATTTCCCCATTAAAGTCAATATTTACATCAAAATAATTTGCATAAAAAATCTGAAATACATTAAAAGAAATAAAAATACGATGCTGCCTGACTGAAGCGCAAGTCTTTGCCGATGTTCTTTGGTGTCTGTCCTTTCTGCAATCTTTTTATGATGTTTAGCTTTGTTTCCATGGTAATTGCTTTATTTTGGCTGGTGTTGGTACATTGATAGAAGACGTAGTTTTCTTCTTCGTTGGGTCCATGATGTGGGGGGGAAAAAAAAAATAAGAGGGCGAAAAAGCTACTCCCACAGGTGCACTAGCACTAGCTAAGGACTAAATAGCAGACGAGGGGAAAATACTGCGGCCTATATGGTGGACGAGGAGCCAAAATGGTGGACGGGGCCAAAATGGTAGACCGGGCGTAACCGTTGTAAAGTCGAAACGCCTTGTGTGATCTTTCTAATACTCCTTTATTCCCTCCCTGTCCCGTTCAGTTGATAGCAGAGTGTGAGCTGGTTAAGACTGAAAGAGAGACGGAGCTCATCAACGAGCAAGTGCTAATAGCTATGTCTGAGATGGGCCTGGACCGAGAACGTACAATCCAGGTCAGACAAATTGTCACTGAGGATTATGATGTTTTTAAAGGCACCGTTTGTATTCAGTTAAATCACACAAGTGGTTTTAATGTTGTGGCCTAGCTCACGATAAAACTTTGTCATCAAAATGAGGTTTTAGGCTGATGAAAATTCCATTTCTATTTTAAAGTGTAACTCCTTTTCTTCCTGCAGTCGCTCCAAACGGATGCATATGATCACTACAGTGCCATCTACAGTTTGCTATCTGACCGTCTCAAGAAACACAAGACGTTGCGTGTTGCTCCTCCCACACCACGCTCCATTGGCTACCCCATTAACACTGTACAGGTAAATGCTTTCAATTTGAATTTGCAGTGGAACCGCCAAAGTTGACCACGATCTGTTCCATGAAGCAGGCTGGCTGACTTCCATTTTTACTTCTATTTCAAAATCACGAATTTCTATGAATAATTGGCACTCCCTTAAAAGTGATTAGAATTGTCTATATCAGTGTTTCCCAGAATTTTATTGTAACCCCAAACCTTTTTGTCACGCCATGAATAAACCCTCACTCATGTGTTGATGAATCTCCAAAAGTACAGTGTATCACCACTGATGATTAAATGAAAGTCATTTAGTTTTTTTCTCCTTAATTTGAAGTGTAGCGCACATACTATTTTATTGACAGGCTTATGAAATGACTGAGAAATTGAGAATATTAATTTACTTGTCATCTTGGATAGAGATCGACCGATAATCGGTCGGGCCGATAATCGGGGCCGATATTTGACATATTGGTACATATCGGTATCGGTCTGTTTTATTAATCTGACGGCCGATATGAGCGATCCATTTAAAACTCCGTCTTTTCGCTTCGAATGCAGCCCAGAGCGTCTCTGTCTGTTATGGAGTCCAACTCCAGCAATGTAACGCCCATAGCAGCATTTGATTGGTTAGCCGTGCAAGAGCCAGAACCAATCAGTAGTGTATGCCTGTATCACAGTAGCCGGTCACACACGCACCCACGTACACAACGCGACAGACACATGCTTCGAAGGTAAGTTAAAAGAGAAGAGACTCCGCCGATCGTTTCACCATGATAAGCTAAACACATTGAATTATGTTGTGTATTAAATGCACTATATGAATGGAGCTGCATTGCCTTGCATTGAATCCCCGCTAGCTAACAGTGGTGTGTTCAGCTTAGCATGTAGGCTAACACCCAGTAGCTAATTCGCTACTTGAACTACTCGGGGAGGGAATCACACACATTTTCACTTAATTAAGTAAATAATGTTTGTTAGAAAGGTTCCAAATATTAACAGTTGTCATTATTATATTGTCTAGTTCCATGTTAAGAGTAGAGTAACGTCATTATATTTACCTCTCGTGACGCACACATTGCATTCTGGGTCACGTCCATTACTTGTTGCATAGCGGTTATTATGCAGTGAGATGCCACAATGACACTAAATAGCGTTTAGTTACTTTATATTGTGTTTATTTGTCGCACTGGTTTGCCATTGTGTGCCTTAAGCTTCGACGTCGATTTGATTGACAGCTCGTTGTGCACCTCGTTAAAGTCCGCTCCGTAACAAATTAAGTGTCTCAAACACCGTTTAACTACACGAACGTGTCCTCTTCCGTATGTTTGGCATTAGTAGAGAAGTGCACTAAAGTATAGTGTGCTTATTTGCTCGTTTTGTCTCTCTTTTCACGTCATGTCTGCCGTCATTTGGGACATTATCCTCTCAATGGATGCCACTAATATGTAACATCTACGGCCGTACACGGCTGCAATTAATGTTCAGTGATGTAATTTCGTTACGTGCATCATACTTTGAATAATGAGCTCATGTTTGGTGTGTTGTATAACTTTCTCGTGTGTTAGTAACTATTCATGTGGACAGTTAAGATAGTGCTTGTTAATGTGAATTAGCAATGTTGCAGCCCAGTTATTACTTAGACAAGTACATCTGTGCCATTAAGTGATACAGTACAGTACAGTAGTGAGAGAATAGTGTGCCCATATACACACACGTGTCTATAAGTGTAAAACACATTAAACAGCAGAAACTGGCAGCGGTCCACCGCAACAATGTCTGTTTAACCAAGTTATTCTTACTATTATTATAACCAAGTTATTTTACTCAACCCTTTTTCTGCGTTGATTGGGGCATCCTAAGTGGCAGTAAACTACATGATGAAGTGTCTTTTGACAGTTCTCTTGTAGAGAGGAGTAGCATGATATTGCTGTTCTCGATTTAAGATCCTCAGCTTATCAAAACTGTCTATATGGTAACAATAACAATAATCATAATAAGGTCTACAAGAACTGTATGGTGTTCAGGGATGAATAGTTTTTCTCATGGAATTTTTTTATTTATTTTTGCTGTAGTAATAAGTAATGCCACAGCTGATGCACATTTTGAATGACAGGGTTCCTCCTATTACTTCAAAATATAAAAATATAACATTTATAGAATAAAACTACAAGTATCCCAAATGCTATAAAAGGTAATGTCACATTGGCCCCCACATTTAACTCCCCCCGCCACCAACGTCTTATTGCAGATAGAAGGATGTAAAATGAAAAGTGTAGTGTGAGAATCCATTGTAAAGAACGGTTAGGGTTTGCATTATTCAAAAATTTGGTGCCAACATTTTAACTTTTACTGCAAATGAATATCGGCTTCAAATATCGGTTATCTGCCTCCTTGACTACCGATAATCGGAATCGGTATCGGCCCTGAAAAAAGCATATCGGTCGATCTCTAATCTTGGAAATACATGATTAAACATTTCCACCCACCTCCTGCAATGTGCTCGATATCCCTGGTTTAAAAAAAACAAACACTTCCCTTTAATAATAGATTAAACCATAAATAGACCACAAACTATGATCCCAAAACACGTAAAAAGCATTTCAAAAGCTTCCAACATCTTCAAAACTGTGCTTTACCCTTCATAATCAATGCACATTTGCTTGCACATAAAAGCGGAGGTGTTACACCATTGGACGCTGTTTGAGTGGCAAAGAACGGCTAGCGGTTCGGTGTTAACTGACCCAAAACTGCTGGATCAGAGCAGTGATAACACAAACTGGTTGTTGATTGTAGATAGTTTAGCAATGTTCTGCTGAGCCTTTTTTACGGATTCCACTGGTTGTGATGCCATGCTTCGTCCTAGTGTGTTTAAAACTATCATGAGCCAAAGCAGTCGCAGCAATCACAGCCTGTTAGGATGTGTGTTTTAATACAGTGTGAGGTTTTGGAGGTACCGTGAGATTTTTCGCCGTTTTGTTTTGGAGGCTCCACGTAACAAATATTAATTGTCTGACTGTGAGTCGACCTGAATGGAAGTAAAGAACGTGTTCTCCTCACGTCTGTGGTTATTGGCTTATCAGCCGCCACTTCATCTATCCACTCTCCCAACCTGTCAATCTCAAATCTACACTTAACATGGCTGTGATTGGATGAGCAAACGTGCGACTACGTAAGCGACCCTGCCACATACACACAGAATAGCCTTCAGCTGACCGCTGCAGAAGTTTGCTTGAGTAGAACACTAGCTTTATAAAAAATTTTTAGGGTGAGTTTGTGGCCGACAGTAAGTGATCGTTGTCTCAATTAAAGAGACAATACAATACAATGTTAGGTTTCCGAGTGGATATGTTGAAAGCTGATAGTGGAGCGAGTAAGCGTGTGTGCAAGCGGAACTTCCACCTTCTGCATTCTGTCACCTAAGTTTTGTTATTCTTGTTCATTGTCTCACTTAGAGACACCAACGTACAATAAAGATAAATAGTCGGAAAAAAATATTGGATTTTTTTTGTAAATGGTATTTGATTTATGTATAGTGCTTTTCCACCTTTACAAGTCCCTCAAAGCGCTTTGCATCTTGACCACTCATTCACCTACTGATGACGCAGCAAAAAGTTTGTCCATAACTTAACTATTTAATCAATGTGTCCTGTTTTATCACTCTAGTAATTGGCAAGTTTTAAAGCCATTTTGATGTATGGAGGTGACTGACGTTAACCAATGTGTCAATCCCCCTCCTCTAAGAGGATTGTATTAAAAATGAGTGCAATCCTCACCTGACGTATGTGTCTCCTCCTGCTTGCGTAGATGGATCCACAGGGTAATCCAGTTAACATAACTGTTCCTCATGTCCAGCTTATCAACCCAGAGAACCAGATTGTTGAGGTGAGTTGAGGATGGTCTGTATTCACACGTTTGCACATTTTTATTAACATTTTGTCGAGCTAAATCTGAACTTTGATGTCATGCCAATCCTCCTTTGGGTTAGCACAAAAATGGTAAAAGTGAATGTGAAGAAAAATGGATTAGGATTTAAAATTGAATTTTAACATATTAGGGCTCATATTTCCCACTATAAACTACATATGGCAGCTTGGCTCTTTAGAAATGAATATCTGACGTCATAAATATGACCCTTAAACACTAGGACTCCAAGCAGACTCTCAATTGCAGAAAAATATGTACGCATATTAGAAGCCGTATTGAAATAGGGACTTTGACGGCACATTTAAAGTGTAGTCAAATTGCATAATAATGAATATATACCAAACTCATTGACTTCCAGCCATTTTCACTGAAGCAACCCCCTTTGCTTTCAGCTGTTTTGCTAGATTTGGACTGGCCCACAGAATACTGTGTTCTATTGCTCTAAAAACATGGAACCTAGCCAAAGAAAGATTAGTCTCTTCTTTCATCAGGAAAAAAAACAACGTGTATTTTTCTGGTTCCATTTTGCAACAGTTAGCATTAGAATATAACTAAGTTTCACCATCATTCACATTCCTGGTGAAAACGCTAACAAAAATAGCTTGTTGCAACATAGCCCTGGCTGAACTCTTATACTCTGTTGCCACCTGCTGGCCGGTTTTTGTAATAACTACCATTGCATTCACCGCTTCATGTCAGAAGCTGCGTCAAAGCCTTCTGTATGTTATTGCATTTAAAAAAAAAAAAAAAAAAAGTGTGCCTACATTTTTGGTAGTGAAGGACAAAGTATAAAATTAAAAGTTTGTAAATACGTTATTTTAAAAGTTTAAATAACGTATTTACACGTTTTTGGGTTTGAATGAGTTCACATTTATTTATGTACACAAAGACGTTAAGATAATCCTCAAATGTGTGTTTCTTGTTTAGCCGGACGGCAATATGGCACTCGACAGCGATGAAGGCGAAGAGCCATCTCCTGAAGCCATGGCTCGTTACCTCTCAATGAGGCGGCACACTGTGGGTGTACCAGACCAAAGGTAATACAGTGATATCCTTTCAATCTGCAGTTTATTGCCACAAATATCACCACAGGACAGTGTTAATAACTGGCCATGGATCCTCGTCCCTCTCAAAGCTTACCGTATATATCATCTTTGGGGTGGCATAGCTTTTCATGCAGGACTGAATTTGTAACTAGAGGGTGACAGCTTGAGCCCAACATTCAAAATGGTAGACTAATTAAAGATGCTAAATTGTCCATAGTTGTTCATGTAAATGTGAATGGTTGTTTGCCTCCAGTTCACTATATGTGCTCTGTTAATTTGGTGACCTGTACCTTGCTTCAAGTTCTCACTCATTGTCACCTGGCATTGCCTGCAGTTCATCTTCAAAGTGAGCTTCGATGGATAGAATCAGAATGATTATTGAGGTTTTGGGTTAAAAACTGCTGCACAGTAGGATTTATTTATTAATACTGACCATTCTCGATGTCTAATCCTAAAGTGATCAACTTGTTGGTTGCATTTAAATAAGGCCACACGTAAAAAATCTATACATCACTGTACAAATACCATGTTTTTCTCAGACAAAGAAAAAGAAAGATCAGAAAAATTATACCACGACAAACCATTTTAAAACGTCACAATCTGCCAAATTAATTTGATTTAATAAGCTGTTGACCTTTTTTCTTTTTTAATTCTTTCACTGTAGGACTGAAATGCAAGAGGACCTTCAAAAACTGCCACCAGGTTTCCCCAGAGGAGCAGTGCCCCAGCCCCCTTTTCCTCCACTCGCGCCTATAATGGGACAAATGCACACTCTCATGCCAACACAGAGCCTCCAGCCTACGCAGCAGTTGGAATATAAGGTGCGGTAATAAAGATATGGCTTGGAAGTCTCCTTAAGTCATTCAGATAACTTGCAGGGATCGTCACATAGTTTGGTGCCAAGATGAACTCTTAATTTTGATTGTCTGTGCATGTTCATACTTCAGGAGCAGTCATTGCTGCAACCACCCACTCTGCAATTACTAAATGGCATGGGGCCCCTGGGTCGAAGAGCTTCCGATGGTGGTGCCAATATCCAACTACATGCCCAGCTTCTGAAAAGGCCCCGGGGCCCGTCACCTCTTGTTACCAGTCCAGTAAGTAGTTTGATGATTGATGATGATGATTATTAGTTTCCAAATAGTTTAGTTGTCCTGTAAAGTTAATGGGCAGTATTGTTGACCAGGAAACTCTGTACCTCCCGCAGCACCCTATTCCTGCTGTTGCTCCGGTGGATGAAGAGGGATCAGATGGAGAGCCAGATCAAGAAGCAGTACAAAGGTACATGACGGTGACAGTTTTTGGTTGTGAGCTATGTTGTACAGAGAGGTGCTGTCAAAACTGGATAGTGTGCGTGGCATGTTACCTTGACACTCAGTGACTGTGACAGGGTTTGTGCTGGAAATTTGGTCAAGGTGAAAGCCCTCTGAACGAGTCCTCTTTGTACAGCAGTTACTGTGTCTTTTGCTGGTGGCCTGGGTTGCTGGGAGTGTGTGCCTCTAGGCTGCTCTGCTTTTTCCCACGGGTGCTGACCACTCTGCTGTGGCGCTCCCCTTTTCTCTGCTCCTTTTTTACCATCGTGCAAGTGCCTTCCTCTTTGGCTCTCAACTCAATCAGTCAACAATTGCAGCCAAACTCTAAAGCCTCCTTTATCCGATCCCAATGTCGGTATATGCAAAATTATACTCCTTTTCCACCCTTACTGATCCAGCTTTGCTAACCCTAAGCTTGCAAAGCCTGTAAATTAAAGATCATTTATCAATTGTGGTTTACAGTGCTCATAAGCTCTAACATCCTTCTGTGGTTTGATTTTTTTAAGATGTTATTATACCCCTTTTTGGCAATGGTGGGAATGGGTGGGCCTTCCCCCTGTCTCTAGTAGCAAACAAGGGCAGTGAGCTGACCAGCACTGCTTCCTGTCTCCCACCCTCACCCCCATCCTCCCCCTCCCTGCGGCCCAGGTACCTGGCGAACCGCTGCAAGCGGCACACGACGCACGCACTCATGAGCGCATCGCTTGGCGATCCCTCGACAGAGCCCCAGCGGTCACAGGGCCCTCGCCAGAGGGTGGGCTGGGCCCCTGACACACACACCCGGTGAGGGGATGCACCCACTCTGTGCTGTATTGTGCACAAACTGACTCAAAATCGTAGACTGTGATCTCTGTAGTAGAGAACAGCATATTTATCAAAGACCACACGCTGAAGATGACCGTACCTTTTACGGCAAAAGGGATTTTATTTTATTTTTTTTTTAAATGATGGTGTTTAATGTGAAGTATTGCCACAGCAACAGTGCAGTTCCTTCCATCTGAAACCTTTGTTGTGGATTTTATATACTTTTTTGTTCAGTTCATTACATGTCATTTTTGGTGTTTTTGGCCTGGTTGACTTGGAACAGAGACATTATCGCCCCTGTAAGCAGTTTTCTTGATCTTGTGGAGGTTTTGAGCTACATCTTATCCAGGTGGCTTTTTGTGGACATCAAGAAGCTGTTTTTGATGTAAATTTTGTCAATTCAGCAATGATATACTTGGTTCATGACACCCCAACAGTTATATCCTTCCATAGCCACCCCAAAAAAAACACCCACAAATATTATTACATATTATACATTCATATGTAAGTCTGTGAGTAAACCGTAGCGATGGACGCATCCGGAGTAAATTTAACATAGCTACTTGTAGAGCGACAGACAGTAGTGAATGACTGACATTGTTGCGGTAAAATCTTGATTTGTGTGATGATTGACTTCTGACGCTGAAGAGTAACGTTACGAAGAATACGTCACAGCAAATACATGAATTTCAGGAAATGGATGGATTTGTCATGGTCAATGGCAGCCTTTCCAGACCCACTTTTTTTCCATTTAAGAAAGTGGGTGTGGCTTGCCAGGCTACCCTCCATATTCAATGGATTTCCGCAATCTGACATGGAAGTTTATAACAGTTTTTCAATTTACACTAATGTGTTATGCACGTTGCCAGTGTTGGTTATGCAGTGGAAAAGTAAAACATAGCTCCATCCGCTTGTCTATGCCAACACCGTTACTATACTGAAAACAGTACGTAAATAGAGGTATTTTGTATAAAAACTTTGGCGTAATGCAAATTGTAAGCAGTGACATTCATAACTCGAGGTTCCACTGTGTACCGTATGTCTATATCAGTCAGTTAATCTCTGTCACTCATCTCTTCTGCCTCTGCAGTATTCCTTATTAGACACAACCAACATTTCAGTTTTGAAGCTAATTCACATGTCTGGTCGGGCATCGTGCAGTGGAAAACATGGAATAGTTGGCTGCTTATGATGCTCTGAAAAATTTCTGGCAATTCTCACCTCATCTTTAGCTATATACCACATTAAAACAACAATAGCTGCATACAAAGTGCTAGAAATCAGGCATTTAAAAATAGACATAAAAAATAAATTAAGATAAATACAGAAAACGAAAACAATGCGAGGGCGGCACGGTGGATGACTGGTTAGCACGTAAGCCTCCCAGTTCTGAGGACTCGGGTTTGAGTCCAGACTCCAGCCTTCCTGGGTGGAGTTTGCATGTTCTCCCCGTGCCCGCGTGGGTCTTCTCCGGGTACTCCGGTCTCCTCACACATTCCAAATACATGCATGGCAAGTTAATTGGGTGCTCCGAATTGTCCCGAGGTGTGCTTGTGAGTGTGGATGGTTGTTCTTCTCTGTGTGCCCTGCGATTGGCTGGCAACCAGTCCAGGGTGTCCCCCGCCTACTGCCCAAAGACAGCTGAGATAGGCTCCAGCGCCCCCTCGCGACCCTTGTGATGAATAAGCGGTCAAGAAAATGGATGGATGGATGAAAACAATGCGGAGTTAAAAGCCAAATAATAAAAAAAACTGTTTTAAGATTAGTTTTAAAAATTGATGCTTAGCAAATGCTCAATTTCCTCTCTCTGAGTCAAAAAAAAATCCACATAAAGTGTATTGGTTTGCATCTCTGTATGTGAGTTTTGAGCACAGATCAATGTAAATGAAGCATGTAGCTTCATTGTAAGCATTGTTTGTGTAATATGAATGAATGAATGAATGAATAGTTGTGATTATTTCAGCTACCACATATAGCACAGACAAGAGAACACAAACATCCCCTTGTACAAATATGAGTTGGATTAGAATCCAAAAGTACTTTGGTGTATATTCGGAACTTTCAAAATATCACTGTTATACTAATCTTGTACATTATGTTTTGTGAATTATACCTAATAATTTTTATTTGTCTCTTTGTGTACCTTGTCCTTGTGTGTGACTGAAAATATTTGTGTAATTTATGTCATGTTATTTGTTTGTATGTGTGTGTGCGCTTGTTTCCTTTGTGTGCTTGTACGATTTGTTTTGTCTTTGTCTTGGGTCTGTTCCTCAGATCAAGTTATAAAGACTGTAACACACTTCATCTTCCAATGGAACGCTTCTCACCTGTCAGAAGGTTCTCTGACGGCGCTGCCACCATTCAAGCCTTCAAAACGCATCTAGAGAACAGTAGCCTCATTAAGCAACTCAAGCAGGTACTCAAGCCTTTATTGTAGGGAGGATTAATTCCAAAGCCAATTTAAAATTACTCATTTGTCATTGCCTTACCTGCCAGACATCTTTCATTTAATTTTGAAGGCTAACGTGACTGGTGTTTTTCCAATCTTGCAGCAAGCAAAATACGGCGACTAACCTCATGCAATAAAATGCATAATTTTGGAAAGTGACTTATGGATACATATTAGTGTCCCCTGCAGAGCGCAATTATGTAGATTTTTATTTTCTTGTACAACAATATTCCCTCTTATTAATTTCAAAGAGAGCGGTTGTATTTTCCCCCCCATCAATTGTATTGTGTAAATGGGATGACTACTAATCATCTGATGCTATAACAGGAGTGTGAACAGCTCCAGAAAATGTATGCGGCCCAGCAGGATGAACGATTCCTGGAACACACCCAGCAACAACATATCCTCTACCAGCAAGAGCAACAAATCCTCCACCAGCAAATACAGGTATGAGAGTCACATGCTTATTCAATCACATATTTGTAGATAAAGATGGCATCTGTCTGAATGCCAGCATTTCCTACAACAAAGGGCCAAGTCTCTAAATTCCTTTGCAACCAAAAACGTGAAAGATAAAAGTGCATTAAACTATATTTGTCCATTCACTTAGTTACTGGAAACTTACTCTCTCTTACATCGCCACATGCATTCTTCCTCTCCAAATCAAATTTTGCAAATGTATTCTCTACAGGGACTGTCTTTAGGCCATGGAGAGAGTCATCCCACTCACCTAACCCACCAGCTACAAAGGTAACGTATATGGACGACCACTTTCAACCGCATTTTTTAACAGTAAGATTCCAGAGGGGATATAAACAGCTGGACACGCACTAATGCGGTCAGTTGGAATTTTTACCAGCAAGTTGGCCGCATATTGGTCGCAGTCTCGAGCCCTGCCCTCCTACTGTGCAACCAGCGAACAATGATCTTGATACTGTGGTGCAGAGCTCTCGATAGAAGTGTTGCATAATTGTTGTATCTATATTCTCTCTCTTTCTCTCTCTCTCTCTCGTCCTCCCTCAGGTTGCGTATACAGCCATCTAGTCCTCCGCCAACACATCCGAGCAACCACCTCTTCAGACAGCCAAATCAGAATTCTCCGCCTGGCTCTGCAGGCATAATGCAAGGGCATGGTTAGTACAGTAATTTCTCGAGAATATCACACACTCGAATATTACAATTTAAAAATATATATATACATCATTTAAGCATATCTTCATAGTCATTTTGTTGATTAAGGTTTCTTGTGTTCATACATTTATTTTTGTGCAGAGTTGTTCTATTTACCTTGTGTAAAACCTCTCGCATGACATCTTAAAAGAGGGCTCTGTGCTACATCACCTAGCCTATGTGTATTTTAGTATACAGTAGTATTAGTATCCATATTTAAAATTAAGTATACATGTGGACTCCACCAGTAGTCTTTCTGCTGTGGAACTTTTGGAGCTCTTTGACTGTCTAGTTCTCACACACCATTCATATCTTATTTGACACATTCCAAAGGTCATATTCTTGACCTTTTAAGTACAAACTTTAACCCATAATAAATCTATACGTCTAGGATTTAGGCATGTCTGATCATAAGGCTCTCTTTATGGAGATCATTACACAGGTCCACACTCCAAAAGTATTAACATATTCAGTTCATAAACCTGAACAAAAAAAATTCCTGAACATGGCTATCCAAAAACTCTCTTAGCCAGCAGTGCCACAAAATCAAAGATAGCCAGTGACCTTGTTGAACTCTCCACCTCTGGCCTCCATGAAATTCTCGAGTCCCATCATGCACCGCTGATGACAAGAGCAGTCTCCTGCTCTGAAATGGCCCCATGGTTCACTGTCTGAAGAGATACAATGCATGAGAAGAGATTTGTTGTGTTGTCTAGCTTTGTAGACCAAGCAGGCTTATCGTGATCACCAAAAAAGCCTACTCTAAGGTGCTATAGCCACCACATCCAGATTCCAATTTCACTCTGACAAAATGAAAAACTCTTGTACTGTTGATGCTCTACTGAAACCCCACATCTGCACTATCAACTGTGACCACACCGAGGAGCAATGTAATACATTTATTCGGTAAATGACAGTATACGGTACACAACAATTAATCTAGGAAAGTCTCGCCATAACAATTTTCTGTATATCTTTGTTCCCTGTGAAATTTTGTGTCTTTGATATCATCCTCTATAGGTCCATCCTCAGTACCATATCAACATGGTTCTCCTTCACTATACCAGGGCCAGAGTGGGAGCCCACCTTCTACAGGCCTTCCAAGAGTGTCTATACCAGCCAATCAGCAGTCAACATCTGTACACCCTTCTGTCCCTTTGGCTCAGGGTGTACCTCAACAGCAGCAAGTGAGGTTTTTAATACTTTAGTTATGTTACCAGAAATTTTAATTATAAGCCACAGCTTTTCTCCCCCTCCTTTAACTCTGCAGCTTTAACATTTGACCTCATGTACTGTTTTTTTTCCTTCTTCTTTTTAAATAAACGATCCCAGGAGCTGCATGTTTGTCTTTAACCATTCATGATTACATGTGCACACACTGAAGCATTCTGGTCGGTATTCAGATCTGCTCTTACTTCAGTGATTCTTCACCTTGTTGGAGGTACTGAAAGTGTGCCTCTAGTTTTGCTAGTTATGCTGGACTAGAATTGCACAACTTGGCATTGCAAATCATGCATTTAAGGCACCGACTTCCATTACTCAGCGCAACTCTATATTTGTAGAGCACTTAAAAAAAAAAAAAAAAAAAAAAAAACTTGTTTTGAAAATGGAACCTTGGGACAACAGACACAAGGAAAACAGCAGGGGCCTCAGAATTGAACCTTGTGGAACACCATACATTCCATTATACATGTGAATTCATATTGGACATATTCGTCCAACCATTACCCCCCCCCCCTCGGCTGTTATTATGAAGGGTTAGAATAGTCAAGAAATCACAAGACGAAATGTACCATCACAACCGCTACAATTCGACTACTGAGCGCATCAAATTCCCTGCAGCACAGATAGGCCAAGCATGATTACCTGCCACCAGTGATGGCCAAGCAGGGAGTATCATCACGAATCATTTGAGTCTGGTGTGTGACTTGACCTCTGCCAAACCTCTGAAACTGACTCAATGAACCTCCTGAGGTTCGATCGAACCCATGTTAAGAACCACTGGCCTAAACACAGCAGTAGCACATACAAATACATCCATCATCCACCAAAACTTAAAAATGTATTTCCTCTGCTCTATCGGAATAATCATAACTATGCAGTATGTATAATTTTGTCTATCGGTGTGCTCTGTAGACTGCCTTTTATGGAACTACTTTTTGCTTTTGCCTTGCTGTTTTCTGACTTATATACATTTGATCGTCTGTGCTGATACTATAAAGTAACCAAATGTCTGATTTTTTTTTCAGGTGACTATTCAGGTACAGGAAGTGGAATTAGGAGCTGGGCCACAGAGACAGGGTAGCTTTTTGTCTACACCCTGTGGACACAGAGTTCTTGGGAAGCAGCTGAGCGCAGACAACGCGGAATCGCACAGGTGACATGAATCTTCCTGTGCAGTAACTGTGAAAAGCCTACAATGCCAAAAGACAAAGTGTTGTAATTGACAACATATAACTAACCTCAGGCCCCTGAATGGACCCATTTCATTTCACAGGACTCCTGTTTTACATGTTTGGAGCTTTTCTTTTTAATGTCACCTTAATCATACTATAACATTGGCACTTAGGGTAAATGTTTTATATATAAACATGAGTACAGGTAACTTGGACATTAGTTACCATCACTGACAAAGCAGTAAGAGGAAAAACCACTGTTCAGATGACAACACCTCCATTTATTTGGTGAGTGGATAGTACAGTATGTGCTGTAGAAGCGTCAATAGTTACAGTAGCCGATTTGTATTGTGTTCCAGACATTTACACCCCTGTTCTGCCTTCACTGAGAGAATGTGTTAACCACCCTTGTATAAATGCCTACCGAGAAATCCTGTGGAAAGACCCATATATCTCTCAGTGAAGACTTGAGTGTAAGCAAGGATTCTGACACATTTTGCTACCTTCCCACGTTGATTGATGTAGTGGTGACCTGCTCCACCTTCTTCAACCACAGTAAAATTTTAGTGTGCAGAGGCCTGACGTGATATTCCGAATCTAGTTACTGAATATCTTTTTTTTTTTTTCCTCCCTTTGTTCTTTCCAGTCGTAGCCTCGGACGTTTCGCATCAGTTTATGAGCAGGGTCAGTTCAATCCGCACCTTTTTTCTGGCGATGCAGCCACTCGGGGTGGCCCTGGAGTGCTGGGCTCCTATAGCCCTTACCTGCAGGGGGCCTCGCTCAACGTACCTGGACTGGAGGGTTACCAGAGTGGGGCATTGGGGTCGGGGAGTTATGGCACCCCCTCAGCACTACAGCAAGCGTTACTTTCTCCAACTCCACTGGACTACCGCCCCCCACAACAGCATGTTACACCAACTCTGCAGGGGCTGCTATCCCCCCGCCACTCTTTAACAGGCCACGCAGATCCTCGGTTACCACCACAGGACCTGGCTGCACTGCTGAAGAGGCAGAGCCCCCGATCATGTGCTGCCCCTCCGACACCACCCAGTAGCACAACACCGGAATACGGCGAGATGCTACTTCTGCACCAGCTGAGCCAGGGTGAGAAGATGGAACCCCATCCGCCTCAAAGTTCCCCAGCGGGCAAACACTACCACCACCTTCTCCAGATCCGACCGCCAGAAGTCCAGCCACCACAACACCCCGCCCAAGCACCCTGTCCAACCTTGCCCCACTCGGAGAGCATGGAGGAAGATGAGGCACCATCTGTCTACCAACACGCCCATGAGGGCCTGCTGGCCAAGGCGGGAGAAGGTCATGAGCTCCTGGGTCCTCCCAGAGGCAGCAGCCCTCCCTACAACTCCCCGACACACAGATGTGGCTACATCGATCTGAATCCTCCAGGATCTAGAGGTTGGTTTACTTGAGTAAATTTTCCCATGACTCAGCCTGCCTTAAGTTTACACAACAATGTGTTTTTGTTTTTTGTTTTTTTTTTTGTTTTGTTTTGGGGTTTTTTCCCCCTTTTTAGATGCTGAACATGTTGAGTCAAGACAGACAGTGCAAGCTATGGAGTTGCCTGATCACAATGGCTTGAGCTATTCACGAGGTCAGCAGGGAGAAGCTTACAGGTCCCGAGGACAACTTCAGCGTCACCACACCATCCAGACCTGTGATGATGCATATGTGAGTAATGTTAATTTTGTCAATGAAAACAACACACATTTTTCACCGGACTAAAACTAGATTAGACTTGACTAAAACTCTCATTAATAAACAATAACTGGGACTAAATCAGTATGCATTTTTCTCAGCTAATGAAGACAAGACGAAAATGTACTTCACTTAATAAAAACTGGATGAAAATTTATGGACATTTTAGTTCAGGAATAAAAACGAGACGAAAAATATGATTTTGTAAAATCTTGTCTCTGCTAATCTGTCACTGTGACACACAGTGACACACCCCCTTTCAAATGTGCAGACAGGACAGACGGGAGGTGGATTCACGGTGAACAGTTAAAAAAAACAAAAACAAAAAAACAGTAAATTATACCTATAATGCAGCATTAATCTAACTGCTATAATGTTCCAACAATAATATTAATCTGACCTCTAGATAATGCTAGCTAATTTACTAGCTCATAGCATGGTAACATAGTAGCCACCTGTTCCTACTTCCTATACTGTACTGTAATTGTGTCAAGTTGTTTTTCATCAAAAAGAGAGAACATTTTATGTGAAATTGTTTTAGATCCGAAATAATTTACAGGTGTTAAATGATTGTCCTGACTAAAACGAGACTAAAATGTTGACAGTGTTGACTAAATCTAGACAAATAAAATTGTTTTCTTGGACTAAAATAAAGACTAAATGCTAGATTTATAGTTGACTAAAATGGACTAAATAAAAACAGGATGAGGTTGAATAACTATGATTAAAAACTAACAAGCGTGATTAAAATTGGACTAAAACTGAAACTAAATTTAAAAATGGCGGCTAAAATTAACACTATACGTGAGTGATTGTACTCTGCCATACAGGAGTTCCAACTCTAAATTTTTAGTCGTTATCCTGTGGAATTCTAAAAGCATCCAATGTCCTCCAAAAACGTATCAAGATTCATTTTCAGTATGTTCCATTTCAGCCATAATTTGATAACTGTGAACTAATTTTCCAGGACCAGGCTGAGCCCATGTCTGGGATGAGCCTATTGGCTGGGAAGGCGCTAAGTTCTGCTCGCATGTCAGACATTCTCAGCCAGACGTCACTGTCAGGAAGCCAGCAGCTGCACCAGCGGCAAGAGTCAGGTCAGCAGTAAAAATGCAATTAGCAAAAAATATTATTGACCTTTATTTAATCTATATCAGCAATCTAATGTCTATTTCAAGCAGGATGTGACGTTGAAGGGGAGCACCACGCGGCGGCCTGCTATCCCTCTTCCTGCACCACAGATATGCTTCTCAGCTATAAGCCCCCTGACCTGCAGTACAGCATGGAGCAGGCTGGAGTCTAGTAATGGTAAGGTCATCCGTTAATCAGGCCAGGTACAATATTTGAACTGATTCAAAATGCTTTTTTAGGGATGTAATGATAACGGCAATATCGTGATATTACGATATTAGAACTGCCACAATATACCGTCGTCATCATGTCACAATATTAAAAGCAGCACATCGGTAAAACAAAAAAAAAAGTCAGATTGATTTCCATTTGTGCAATTCTAGCACCCTCTGGTGTCTAGTTTTTTAGTACAGTTTAATTTTCACAAGGCATGTTTTGGCCCTTTATATGTTTAAAATCCATGCTAATGGTCAGATGAAATGGCACATAATATGCTTGTGAACCGAGTTAAGATGTGGAGGAACTGAATGTGTGCGTGCATTAGCAAGTGTGCCTCAATATGAAGTGTTATTAGAGATTGTATGTTGTTTACATGGATTGCTGTAGTGTACAAAAACACAATATTGTTGTTGTTGTTTTTTTTGTTGTTTTTTTGTATGAGCTCAACTTCCCCACAATATCGTGACCTTCATATCGTGATAATTGTATCGTGATGTTTGGATATCATTACATCATACATGTACATTTTTTTTCAATCGATTCGAGAATCGCGCGATGTAGTATCGCGATATATCGCCGAATCGCTTTTTTTTAACACCCCTAGTCTTTACAGTAATGTATTGTATGTTCCCCCACTTGTCTAAACATAGAATTCTAGAATTCGTTTGCGGGATATGAGTAAAGAAGCAAAATCCACTCGTTTTTATCCATTTCAGGGCCATTTTGCCACTTGCTAGCGATTGAAAATGATATCACAGTTGCTTAGAGTTCAGGCAAAGACCAATCACAATTCAGCTTCAGAAAACACAATAAAATGTGACGGTATTGTATGTTCTTTAAGCCCTAAAATACCCTTCTCCTCAATTTTGAATGTTTTTTTTTTGTTTTTTTTAAAAGGCAAAAAAAAACCTTATTACACTGTAGGGTTGGGCGGTATTAAGATTTTGACACCGTTTCACAGTCTCCTCATCACACCGGGTATACGGTAATATCGTCACATTTTTCCTCTTTAGTTTTCTGGACGTGACATTTTGTGATTTGGGTGCTCCATGGTTGCAATGACAATGTTTTTTTTTTCCCCCGTTTTCTAAGCTTTACTTTACCACACAACACAAAACCCAAAAATCTATATATTAGTGACAGTCACTGTTAAAGGCTGAACTGTGTGGCCCGGAACACATGACGTGTGAATGCCTGCCACGGCAACGAACCAACAGTGAGGAAACAAAACAAAACAGGTCGTTCGACCCGTTGTGTTATTATACATGCCTACCTGTGGTGTTTTTATTTTCTGATCTGTCGCTGAGTCTGTCCAGATGGTCATCGTCTCCCTGAATGACGGGTTCGCGATAATAGGCAGCGCTTTCTGCTCCGGCTCGCTCCTTCACATAGGTCCGCCAGGGCCCCGCACATCGGCATCGCGCAATTACCGTCTTGGTGCACTGTTTGCATATTGCCGCGTCGACATCTACCGGCTCATTTTTTTAATCGGGCCTGAAGCCAAAATACTGCCAAATTGCAGAAGTGGCACCTTTTTTTTTTTTTTTTTTTTGCAACCGATGTAGTTGCTTCGCGAGCTGCTCTGCTCCATCTTGTCTGTAGCTGTTCCGGTTTATGAGCTGTCACATGACTAATTATTGCTATTAGTTTTTAAAATAGTTATAAGTAAATAGTTTTATTAAGTTGAAAACAAGTACACATTTACATTTTCTCTCAAAAAAATTTTTTATATCATTTTTTATTTTTATTTATTTTTTTAAATGGCGGTATTTAAAGTGACACCGTTTCTATTTTTAGACACGCGGGATACCTTATTACCGTATTACCGCCCAACCCTATTACACTGTGTGTTTTACCATTTTGGTCTAGGATATATATCCCCTTTGCTTACACTCATTTCCCCTGGCTTTAGGTCTTTGAAAGCATTTTCTTTTTAAGAACTGACAAAACCTTGGATATGGATGTATAAAATCCTAAATGGCTCTCTTTTGAAAAAGACAGCCCTGTTACATGTAAGATAGCAAGCAAAAAAAGTGGCACAGTTAATGCTTGGGTTAAATTGCGTAAATTGTGTCCCTGTTTGTGTATTCTTCTCTCCAGGATGCGGTGTATCCTATGTACAGTGGTCTATGTCAAGCATCCTGACTTGTGTTGACTTGAGTTGAGCTGCATCATGCCAAACCACCATCATCCATCGCTCACCATCTGTTTGCGGGAGGGGTGTTGGAGCGTTGAACTTTCAAAAGGTCAAAGTGCCGCCGTCTCCTGCACAAACATCCAACATTTGTTACCAGTGGATTCTTCTTTACCAAGACTGTCCCACTCCTCACCAAATTCTCCGACCCTCCATGGGCACATTGTTTTGTGCCTCATTGGGAGCCGGTTTGACTTCCAACAACACAAAGAAATGGACACACTGCTGCATCAGATCCAAAGTATTTACATCGTGTGCGCACACTGGCTCAATGAGGTGGAGAAGAAAGGACTGTTTAAGCTGCACACCGCTCCTCCCCCTGTACCCCTCCCACTTGCAGACTGCAGAGCTTTTCAGACTGGAAAAGAATCTCTGCATTGGTGTTTGGAGTCGGCCTCCATCGCTCCCTCCAAAGACCGAGCCCAGTGTCATTTACACACAGGACAAACCAGCTCATTTTTTATGTTGTTCCCGCTGTCAACCCCGCGCCCCTTTTTTTTTTTTTTTTTTTTTTTTTTTTTTTTTTAGTATTATTTTATTTCTTTTATAAATACATATTTTATTGTCAAATAGTAATGTCAATGTTAGACATAATGGTCAATATTGTTACTGTTGTTATCACAGTTTCCAGTAAAATGTTTATTAAGATGACATTATTCTAGAAATACAGATTTTTGTTGCAAGAATGACAACAATTAAGAGTAAAAACGAGAATTCTGCACTTTGGAGTCACACAACCATTTCCTTCTCCCTCTTTCATGTTGTCGTGCTACTTTCTGGACTCCCCCAACACCACTCCATCCTTAATTTTTCCCACCTGCTGTTACCTTCTCTCCCAACCTTCTCTCATGTCTGTGACAGTGTATTGCATTACCTTCTCTCCCAACCTTCTCTCATGTCTGTGACAGTGTATTGCATTGTGGGTAGTTTTACCAGATTTTTGCTCCGTTCCTTGTACAGCGATGCCATGTATAGACCGCTTTTGCAATTTCTGCAATATATTTCTTTTGTTTTTAGATGTTGGGGAGGCTTTTATTTTTTTATGTCATTTTTGTTTTTCAATTCTTTCAAAATGTTTACTTTTTTGCTTTATGAATCTTGAAATTTCCTGCCAAAAGATGACAAAGAAGAGAGACAGGGCTCTTTCTATGTCTTAAACGATTGTTCATATTTGTTTTAATATTCTATTGGAACACTTGAATAAGAGGAGAGTAATAATTTTTGTTGCTTTTAAAGTATTTCTTTTGTTGATGTCATTTGTATTGCTGTTGCGCTTGTTTTTGTTTGAGGTAGTTGTGGCAGGCTATACAGGGTCAGGTTATAGGCTATGTCTGGGTTGGTTTGAGTGCTATGGACTTGTTACTCGGGGAAAAATAACAGAGACCTAAAGGGAAGAACTTGACATATCATCCAAAGCATAGCAAGTATGAAGACTGACAACAGCCTGATTTTTTTATTTTTTTTCCCTTCTCTTTCAACCCTTAAAATCTGCTGCGTTCCCTCAGCCACCCTTGATTATATTATGTCTTGCGCCTGGACAGATGACTGTTCCTTCTCGTTTGGAATTGTTGCTACACCTGGACTATGAACTCTTCTCTAAACGATCAAAGGGAAACATTAAGATGTCTGTAAAGATTAATTCCAAATTGGGCATGCACAGCATGTGAATTTAAGATTCTCAGCGTGGTGATATAAGCCCACCATTAATAAACAGTGCTGTAAAATGTTGGCAGATGTAAACTAAACACGGGGGACCACAGCAGAACATATTAAAAACAAAACATTCTTATCAACCCCTTATCCTATGTTCCTGTTTGAATGTCACATTTTTCCTGTAATGCGAACTAAAAACTGGTGCAGTGAAAAGAAGCCCTTCAGATGTACTTGTAAATGTTTCTACTGGCCCAATTGCACAATACCACACTGCACGGATGACTTGAAAACCAACATTGGTTGGTGTCATGCTGCGCTCGTGCTTTCCATTTGCACTCTGTAACTTCCTACGAAGCTTCTATGAACATTTCCAAAAAGTTTCAATTCCTCCAACTCGCCTTGATTCCTCTGTCAGAGCTTTGCTGCCTGGCTGCTGCACCAAGCCAACACTGATACGAAAGAGCGCTGAGGAGGAGGAGGAGACGAGTGGGATAAAAGACGATGCAAGTTGGACATGAAATTAAACCTCGGGCTGGGAGGGGGACCAACAGGAAGACCCAGTACCAGTGAATGGGAAGCACTGCACATGATTCAGGCAGAGTGGGGAAGAGCTGCTTAACACATCAGACTGATTTTACTCGTTTCTCCTTTTCTGTTGTCTCCTTATGCCGCCCTCTAGTGTATGTGTAGTCATCATCTCAGCCTTTCCTTCTCTGCAAGTCGGCTCTGCTCCACTCTATAATTTTTTCATATTTTTTTTTCTTTCATTTTTGCCTTTGTTTGAAATTTCATTTCTGTTGAGTACAAAAATACTAAAGTGCAACAATGTTTAAAAAGAATATCAACCAAACTAAGATAAAATATATATATAAATAAAGAAATACTTTAAAATGGGTTGCATGTGTGTGTCTTTTGTGCAACTTCTTAATACTGTAATATCGTTTCAGGATTTAAGAACTTGACACATTTCAGTATAGAATGTATATATTTCCAGTTTCCCCCTTTGACCTGTTTTGAACGCATACTATCAAGAAACCTATAGGAGCCGTTTTTGTTTAAAAAAAACAACAAAAAACAAAGTTCATCTGCTTGAACTTTGTCCAAACAATACAATTAACAGTGCCGGTACACTGGACTAAAAATAGTGAATATACAACACTTAAAAAAAATAAAAGTACTTAACGAAAGAAATACTATAGGATCAGAGGTTTAGGGGTGCTTGGGTACTTGTGTGTGTGTGTGTGTGTGGGGGGGTGATGGTAGCTTAATTGGGGTTGCTTCACGCTCCAAAAATCGAGAAAAAAAAAAGAATTGTATGTGTGTATATAGAAATATATGTGTGTGTGATATAAATATATATATATGTGTGTGTGTGTATATATATATATATATATATATATATATATATATATATATATATATATATATATATATATATATATATATATATATATACAATTTTGGGGGCGCTATTGTTCATTTTCACATATCCTGCTGAAAAATGGGCTAAATGTGCGTCTGGATTTTCTGATCTATAGTGATTTTGTGCATTGATTGGGAATTATACCTAATTGGTGACTCTTCAAAAAATTCTGTATCCATAGTTTAGAAAAAGAAGTATTAAATTGTGATAACAAATGGACCTCTGATGGACGACAGAGACAAACAAATGTGAACCGCCTGCATCTTGACTGCAGTACTCTGCATGCTGCTGCTTATGTCTGTTCAACTGCACCGCAGAGACGTTCCAGTCTGAAATAATGGATCACTGAACAAGTGAATGTTGTGCATTAGTATTGACGTGCTTGCTGGTGGTCAAGAATAAGATGAGAAGGAAAGGTAATGCTCATTTTGTTCTACTGTTCACCAGTTCTTCAATAAGTCTCCGCCTCTCTTCTTTCCTTTCAACTCAACTCCGAGTATTAGGCTACCTTCTCTCATCTGTCCTTCCTCCTCTTCCCCTTCATTCTTTCATCCTCTCAAGTGCTTGAATCCCTTCTCTCCCTCCCTCCCACTCGCCTCCTCCTTGTGGCGGCTTCGTGAGTGCCTGAGTCAGCTCGCTATACCAGTTAGTGAATGCTTCTACTGGAGGTGTGCTATCCTGCAGAGAAACGTGTATTTGTGTATGACTGGACACAGATGGGAGAGCGACTGAGTCAGAAAGGTTGCCTTCCTCTCATCACCATCCTTCGCTCCTCTGCTGCCATGGAGCTCCGGTTGGCTGAATCGCAGCAGAGTCTGCAGAAAGGGCTGAGGTAACACCGTGTGTGAGAGAGATGGAGGATTTGGGTTGAAATGTATGAATCACACACATTTACTAACATATGCATGCAGCCTTGTATATGTGTCTGGGCCTTTGCAGCAATTTGTCCTGCCATTCTGGAAGGTTAGTGTAAATGTAAACCAAGCATCGACTGCTAGCGGCCCAGTGGGTGTATGTATTTCCTTGCTCATCATCATGTTTACGAAGTGTGCGTCATACCGTCATCAGAAATGCAAGTTGGTCCCCCCCCCCCCCCCCCCCTGTAATGAGTGTCTTCAAAACATTGTTGTTGTTTTTATAATGGTGACGACTTGACTTTAGACTTTATAACAGAACCAATTGAACCCATGAGCTACAACAGCAAAAGTATAGTAACTTACAGTGTTAGTGTTTTCAAAAGCAGCAAATGCTAACAAGCACCCACAATTGTAGTTTGACCAGTTTCATTGTATTAATTTGAATAGAAAACTATCTTATGAGCAGTGCATTAACACATAACCCCTCCAGCAAACATTAACTGATAATAGTTGCTTTCAAGCTAAATGGAGGGTTTAACATTATTTTTAGGGTTAGGATAACAGTATTATTTATTAAAAAAAAAAATTTTAATTGACAGAATACAAATGAACAATTGTTTGACAAATCTTGTCATTTCAACAACAAATAAAGAACAAAAAAATATACAAAAAGACAATACAGTTCTATTTTGCATAAAAAATGAAATTATTACAAACTTCAATAACCCTGAAAAAAAAAAAAAAGACAGACTTCAATTAAACAAACTAGATAATATTCTCAAAATTTTTTGACCTTACTTATTATTTACACATTTAAGAGACTCTATGTAATGATTAATATCAACCAAAAATACTTTAAAGCATGGATTAAATTTGAAGAATTTAGTTTTGTGAATGTGAAATTTCCCCAATAAAATAAAAAGACCAACAATATTACAAATATCTATATCTTTGTGTGCAAACCAAGTAATAACACATTTCCCTTCAATCTTTATAGTGTGACCAGTTTTTTGAAAAATAAGTTTCTCATTCCAAAACCTGAAACTAAAAGGACAATCATAAAAAAAAGATGAATTACAGTTTCTTTAGCAGTTTTACAAAATGTACATCTATCATCTAAATTGACAAATCTTGACACATATACATTTGTAGGATATATATTGTGTTATATTTTTACACGTATTTCCCATACTTTGTTTGTTATAAAATATTTAAAAGAAACAAGCCACGTTTTAGGCCAATTTATACTTTCAAATTGAGAGTTCCAGAAGAATTTCCCACGAGGAATCACTTTCCTGTGGTTATAGAAACATTTTCTTATATGACTGTTAGTACTAGGGGTGTTAAAAAAAAAAATCGATTCGGCGATATATCGCGATACTACATCGCGCGATTCTCGAATCGATTCAATAATAGGCAAAATCGATTTTTTTTTTTTTTTTTTTTTTTTATTTTTTTATTTTTTTTTTTAGGATTCACACCTTAAGCATGGAAGAATGTTATATGAACGGAACATTAAGCCTTAATATTTTATTTTAATGCTGTTCAAACATGAAACAGATTACAACCTCTATAAGACTGAAATTTCAGATAAATAAATAATACATTTTCATATAAATCTTACACTCTACAAGCTTACTGATTAGTATTTTCTAAATTTGAATGAAAAAAAATCGCAACAATCGACTTATAAATTCGTATCGGGATTAATCGGTATCGAATCGAATCGTGACCTGTGAATCGTGATACGAATCGAATCGTCAGGTACGAGGCAATTCACACCCCTAGTTAGTACATTGTTTGCTCATAAGATATATACCATTACTATAAAAAGTTGAATTTGTGATATTAACTTCTTCACCTGTATAGCTTTTCATCAATTCTAATACACCACTTGATATACTTTTCACAACAAAATTAAATTCTTGTGATTTGAAAGGAAATTCTTTTTCGATAACAGTATTTTGTTTGTTGTGCAGCTTGAGTTATGTGACATCACAAGTCAAAATGGTGTCTTACTTGGTGAAAGGACACTGATCATTGAAACCCATCAGATTTTGGATTGTTGTAATTTGATTTGTGAGGATAATTTAGATTTCAAAATGTAATGAAATGTCAGAGCTTGCAGGAGCGCAGCTAGTATATATTGGATAATAACATGTCACAATGCAACAGGCAACTGTTTGGGGCCCTCAAGCCAGTGGCCTGGCTTGGGTGCTAGCCAATGCTTACTACATATAGTATAGTGGCAAATGGCAATCACGTTTTGAAAATGGGAGTCAATTCATAATGCAGTTTAAGGTTTCTTATGACAGCTTTGAGTTTTGTATTGTGCCAATTTCTTACCTAACATTGTTAGTAGACATGCTTTGTTTGTACAGCCTACAGAGCAATTTCCAAATTTGTAGCCTGTATTCAACAACAAACTCAATCTCTTCCTACAGGTAGTAGGTGTGTGTATGTTGTAGTAGGATGGATAATGTGTGCAAGAGAAGATGGTCATCAGGCTCCCATGCGGTGGTGTTTCTTCACACACTGGCCTTATCCTGGGCAGGTGATGTATGATGTCACTTGACTGTTGTCATGAAATGTCAAACCAAGTTTTACAAAAATAAATGCGCCTCCTTGATGTCATAAAACAAGATCAGATTTGATGAAGTTTTTCCTCAGTCATGTCCTGTTCCAAGCACATCCAAAATGCACCTTACAAATTCATCGAATGTTTTGACTAATTCCACAAACCCATCTTATTTCTGTTGCTAGATTTTTTTCCCTAGAGTTATTATGTTAAGGTGATTCAATTCAGAATATAAATCTTAGAACTTATAAGTCCTTTAGTTGACTTTTATTTTACTCATGTTTGAGAAAAAAAAAAAAAAAGTTTCTGTACCCACAGGTGCAGTTGAACCCGCCCCCCAAATTGACGGACATCGTCAGACGGCGATGACGTTAAGAGAGAACATGATACACAGGTTCAACTGTCATTCCGATGGTTGGCACCCACACGCACCAACTTTGCTGACCTGGTACCTGAACGGTGAGCGGCAAAGGTCGCTCTCTCCCAAAGGGGGTCTGGTGATGACACCCCAAAAAGGCTCGGAGTTCACGAGCCTGGGAGCCAAGAACAACAGCACATTTTCCCTGCGGGCCAGAAAGTGGGACAGAGAGCTGGTGTGCGTGGCATTGAACCCTAAATCAGGAGAGAGCTACAATGCTACTGTCACGCTCAATGTCCAATGTGAGTGCATGGGAATTATTTGTCCATTTCTTCTTCTACTGCAATTGCTATTTTACCTATGCCATGCACCAAGCTACGTTGTTTGGTACCTACTACTGGTATAAAACATTTTGCAGGCTTATATCATGGGAAATCCTAAAATATTAGCGGTGTCTTGATAGCAGATCCAGGATTTTTTTTTTTAAGTACTGTACAGAAGTTCACAATTTAAAATCTTTCACTGCTTCATTAGCATTTACAAACATCCATTTTCTATACCTCCTCTACATGTCCTTAGTTGGGTTGGAGGTGAACTAAAACCGATCACAGCTGACTTCTGTAAGGTACACCATTGTCAGGTTGCCAGCCAATCACAAGGGAAAAAAACTGGAAAAACATTTTCGTTAACAAATTAAAATAAAACAAAAATTCTTTTAAACATTTGAAAACTAACTCACATTTTTTACATTTGAAATGTACAATTTCACAGTTACAAAACTAGTTATAATTAACACATGACCCTTTAGGGTTGATTTTAAACACATTTATTTCCTTAACAGCCGAAACGTTTGAACAGTCATCTGGGAGCTGTTGTCCTTTTACTGGTTGTTGCACAGAAAGTAACATCATCTAGCAGCAGCAAAAAAAAAAAAAAAGCGCCACTGTATGACATCACTACTAGGTGACAGTTTGCATGTTTGACTTTTGGCTACCCTGCTTTTGTCATTTAATTCAGCAGAAGCGCAACAGGAAGTAAAAAAAAAAAAAAAAAATGCTTTCTATTTTTGATTATATCGGGGACAAATGCATCAAATAGTACCCAGTACCGGTTTAATACTTCTCAACAGGAATTCAAGCCACAAATCCATCATAGAAGTTGATAATTTGGCAAACATCCTAATTTTATTTAATTGGAATTGTGAAGTATCTAACTTTCCAAATGGTATTATGCACTGCACTTGTAATCCAATCCAAGTTCTGTGGACTGTTATACAGTTGATTTGATCTTAAAATATTTTTGTTAAATTTTTACTACACAATACTTAATCATGGTGTTTTTTTGTTGTTGTTGTTTTTTTTTATTTTTTTATTTGTTTTTTTTATTTTGCACACGACACAAAATGAACTCTACACTAAACACTAAAACTAGCAAAACCTAAACTAAAACTAAGCATTTATGAAAAACTAAAATACTAACAAACCCACCCTGAAAATGAATTAAATGTGACAAAAAAACTCAAAACAAAATACAAACTATAATGAAAATTAAAAAACAATCTAAAATAAACCTGAGGCATCTATTCACACTTATATTTACCTGTTGACAATTTGAAGAATTCAATGACCTACAATGCATGTTTTTGGGATGGAAAACCCATGCAAGCACGGGGAGACATGCAAACAGGTAGTATGCTGGAGCCAAGATTTGAACCCTGAAACTCAGAACTGAGGCCAACGTGCTACCCACTCGTATGAATATATGCAGTTTTGACCGACAATCATACCAATGTATTGTCCGTAGCAAAAGTACATTCAGTTTGGCAAGTGCCTATTTCTGGTGCACATTAGTGACTGTGGCAGGAGTGTACAATCTGGTATTTTCGCCTAGCCTTGGCAGAGTGTTTTTGACTCTACCTATGAATTTTTCCTCTCCTCTGTCATCCAGTTCAGCCTGAGATCATCAGGGTTAGCGTGCACTCCAGCGAAACCTCAGACCCCGGCCTTTTGTTAGTCCTCTTTGCTCTGGTTCAGTCCAACCCGCCCGCCACCTTCACCTTGGCGGATCAGTCTGGTCTCCTGGTGGCTAACACTTCAGACATCCTCATCCTCGACTCGCACAACTATCCCTGGCTGACCAATCACACACTGAGAGTCACTCTCAGTAGCCTATCAGGAAATATCTCGCTGAATGCCAGCAACAGCGTGGGCACAACGCAAAGTAACCTCACACTGGCAGGTCACTGGCAAGGGGAAAAGGGGGACAAGAGTTGACGACCACAGACGGTTTTTGGACATATTACTCTTCTCTTCTCCAGAGTTCCTGCAGTCCCGTGTGGAAGTGCCGATGCTGGGAATCGTAACAGGAGGGTCCATGGCCTTCATGGCGCTTCTCATCCTCAGCCTGATCGTCCTCTGCCTCATGCAAAAACCAACGAGCAAGTCCATTGGTAAGACGAGTCCCTTGTGAGTTTTATAACAAAGGTTTTGCAGTGAAACTAATTTTATTTTGTGTTACAGATGAGCCAGTGGAGATTGTAATGACTAAGAAAAGGTAAGCCTGACATTATATGCAATATGGCATGTTTGTTTCTAGCCAGCCATTCTGACTACATGTTAATTAAAAACGTATAAATACGTTCTATTTTTAATGTATTTTGTGTCCCAAACACGTATTTATACATTTTGTTTTTGTTTTGCTAGAGCTTTGATGCAGCTTCTCAACTGCAGAGAGAAAAAAAAAAAAAAAAAGGCCGGTGGCAGCGGATTATAATAGATCAACCAGCGCCATGTTGAAAACAAGCCATTTCCCCACAATTCTAAGCAGATTTAGGAATAATGGTGAAAGCTGCGAAACGGAAACAGATAGAAATGTACTTTTTTTTTCCTGATGAAAGAAGAAACTCTAATCTTTATTTTGGTAGGTTCCATGTTTTTATAACAATAGAACACAATATTCTGTGGACCTTGCAAAATCTCAGTAATAATCCCGCAAAATAGTGAGTGGGGGTTGCTTTGGTGAAATTGGCTGCGACTGAATGAGTTAAGCAAATAAGTACGACTCATAAAAGGTTTCAGGAAATGCAATTATAACATTGACAGACAAACTTGACATTGTAATACCTTTTTGCATCCACATTTCCAGCTGTTCAATGTTTCAATACCAGACACATTCTTTGTGAAGTTCAAATTATTAGTTGTTAGTAAAATGAAGCTACCTTCAACTCTTGCTCGTGGTTTTAAAAAGTCTACTATGCATTTTAGGGTCATCCTACAATTTTACCCGAGAGCTGAATACATCTAACTTTATGTGAGTAGTGCGGTCAATAAAGTCCTTTTGTTCCTGAAAAATAAAAATAAAAAGATGGATCAGCAGAGCTACATTTCCTGCTGTGGGTTCTTGGCACCACACATTAAAAATTTGGTGGCTTGTTATATCCTAAAAGTGACTCTAATGTTCTTCAGCCTTTACTTTAATCTTCAATGTCAAAACAACGTACAGCTAAAATAGACTTTATACATCACTTGCAAATAAGTCAAGGCAAATGTTATTGTGTGATACCTGCAGTCAGTGCAGCAATAACTTTGTATCTGCACTGTTAGCGTTCCCAGTCCTATTCGAAAGAGATGTTCCTGTATGAATATGTTGTGACCTACGTTTGGTGTTCACATTTATATTTGGTGATGTATTATGTGCACAGTGACTCAAGCAACCTGAAAGGAGAGAGAACATACATCCCCAGAGAAAACATGTCTCTTCCTTCCAATATGCAGCTCAATGACCTCAGCACTTTGAAAAAGGGTAAGACTTGAACTCAGGGCACAGACGGTAAACTACATTCATGACTCTGGACCAGAAATAGTAAGCCATAAATGAGATTCATGATAGCATATAATCTATTATTAATATTATCAAACCAATTAAAAAGGCA
The DNA here is from genome assembly GCF_051991245.1 of Festucalex cinctus. Lineage (NCBI taxonomy): Eukaryota > Metazoa > Chordata > Actinopteri > Syngnathiformes > Syngnathidae > Festucalex > Festucalex cinctus. The sequence continues at coordinate 21,304,153 of NC_135423.1, read as the reverse complement.
CCATGATTTTGCGCAAGATTTTGTATGTTTTCTGTGGTTTCCATATGATATTTTTTACTCCTCTAGCTGTTGCTCTTGGTTTAAGGATGCAGTGGAAAATGAATCTACTGTATTTCCATTGAACTAGCCTATATCTTTAAACCAAGAGCACCATCTAGAGGAGAAAATATATATATATACCGCAGTTGCTTCATTAAGCTTCATTTTCCCATCACTAGAAAAGGCGAGTGAAAATCTGATTTTGACTGCTGTCGTGACTCTAGAATGTTTTCATAATGTGCCAAGTTTTTGTCATGTAAAAAAATTAAACCAGCTTAAATCAAACTTTTTCCTCCATGAACGTGACGAGGCTGGCGAGGCACACATAAGATCACATAAGAACAAAATGGGATTTTTGTTTTTGTTTTTTTGGGGGGGTTATCTCATGTTTTTATTTGTTATGGTGGACACCAGGATAGTATGACTGTAACGTGTTGTAAACTTACCAAGCTTATACGTAACATTTTAACATTTATGACACAAACATCATGCAAATCAACTTGCAATTGTGATTGGTTAGCTAGGAACTGATCATGAACCGGAAGGGTTTTAATGGTTTAGACACGGAACAATGTCACGTCCACTGCAATCACCTATGGGTCCGAAGTGGTTAATTAGTTTCTTTTTACTTGACCTCCCCGAAAAATGTTTAAAAAATTAAATTGAGTTTGAAAAAACCTACACAATGGACAAGGTCTAAATATGCTCAGTAATGATTTTTCCATCCAACTCTGCATCTCTCTTCCACTCATTTTCTCTTTCATCCATTGCTCCACTGCTGGGCTTGCCAAAGCACGAGAGAACACCCTGCAAATCAGCGGGGGAGAGAAGAAGAAAGATGAGGAGGATGAAGATCTGTCTTTAGCCTATGCTGCCAGAGGTCAGGTGACCATTTTCATATATCAAAATGTGGTTGCCATAATGAAGTGTGGTCATTTCTTGACTTGTCATGTCTTGTTCCCCTGCATGCCACTCTCAGGCTTCGCCAGATATCCAATGGTGGGCTACATCTACAAGGTGAATAGCACAAGCAGCGAGGAAATTTGGCTCTGACTAACCTCAAAGGCAACTCGTGAGCTGTACAAGTGCATGCATGACTATTTGAACAGAAACTCTGCAACAAGTCACCCATTTGTCTCTTAAGAAGTTGGCTCCAAATCTGTCATATCATGCAAGGGGTCTGTGCTTCGACAATTGTATTGACAAAATGTGCGTCACCTCCAAAAGTAATGTGTTGTCATGCCATCTGTAACCATTTGCTTGTACTGTTCCTGCTGTTCTCAATGGAATGCGTTTATTCTGCTATGCACACTCCACAATGTCCAAGATATAACGTGTGAGATTTTACAAACTAACTTGATGCAAAAAATGTATTTATATATAAATTATATGGAAAGTGTCATGCACTGTATAACAATTTACGTATGTATATGTGTATGCAAGTACAAGATGCAACTGAATAAAGTCAACATGAGTACATTCTGCCTCTTCTGACGTCCACAAGGGGGTGCCAAAAACATGTTTCTGGTGCTGCACAAGGGGAGTGTTTGTTTATGCCTCTTGTACATGAAACTTTAATAATTATGTTCTTTATATACAACATTGTGCCTGTTTAATGCTAGAATAGCAGGTGCAGAATCATATCGCATGTTTGACTTGCGAGGATGCACATGATTGTGTGTTATAGACACCAGCAGGTGCTGTCTGTGGCTCTCAGGGTTTTGATGCAGCAGTTCAGACAGGAAGCTGTGTTGTGCTGTGGGTGAACCTTTTTACTTCCTGCAGCATCTGATGCATGTGGGAGGGAATGTACTGTGCAGTTTGCTGCACGAACAAAAGGGAAACAGTTTTTAAAAGAGCCACAGTTAAGTTACAAAACATATATTTTGTTTTTGCCTTACCATAATAAGAATTATTCTGTTTATGTCCTGAAACAAACTGGCAGTGCAGTTGGAGTTAAAAATAAAAAGTATTTCTGTTGTTGGTTCTTACTTTTTGCACACGTCAATTGCAGTAGGCGCTCCGGCTTATCAGAGGTGCAGCTAAAACAAACAGCATTACATCGTTACAGTAGTTTAGTAGTATGAATGCTTGTAGAAATTAAAAAAAAGAAAATAGTGAAAGTGGAAGTAGCTACAGTATTGGTTCAACATTCTTACTTTAACAATAAAGCAAAAAGACTTCTTTTTTTTTTAAACTGTCATTCTTGTAATACATCAAAATACATCATTTCATACCTGTTTTGGTAACTTGGTACAATAAAAAAAATAAATTAAAAAAAAGCATAAAAAAATGTTTCTCCCTAGTGCTCATATACTGAGAAGAAAAAACGAAAAAACAATCAGAGGACACCAGGGGCATCTCTGATTTACTCAGCTATTTATTTTAATACTCTTACAATCATAAAATGGTTCAATACTCAATAGATTTCTGCAAAATAATTTGGCCACATAAAAAAAAAAATCACTTGGTTATATCACAAAAGTGAGCAAAAACAAAAGAGCAAAAACAGTGAGAACTAATAATAAAATTTTTTTTTTTTTTAAAAAGCACCTTGCCTGAATCTCTCCCCAACTAACAAGTTAACTTAGTTCTTTTTATTATAATGTACTGATTTCAGTTTTCAAATGTAGGCGTAAAAGTCA